>NC_060954.1:25991842-26005706 GCF_022045245.1 Lucilia cuprina
GTGTTTTTACAAATTGGTCAATTTGATAGATCGGTAGAATTATTGTTCTATGTTTAATAAACACAGTAATCTGAGGTTCCGATATGGTTGCAATTAACTTTGGCAGTTCTAGGACAGGCGTTTATGCACCATTTTAAAGCATTAAAATTGCCATTTGTTTTGGTATATAATTTATTGCATAATGTATTTTTAGAAAATGGCCAATTGGATAGATTGGTAGAATTATTTTCCCAGGTTTAAAAAGGCGGTAATTTGAAGTTCCGATATGGTTGTGAATAAGTTTGACAGTTTTTATGCTATGACAGTCATTTATGCATCATTTTAAAGCATTATGATTGCACTTTATATTGGTATAACATTTGTGGCATAATGTGTTCGTCTAAAAAATTGTCAATTTGAAGGATCGGTAGAATTGTTGTTCTATGTTTAAAAACGATGTGATTTGAGGTTCCGATATGGTTGCAAATAACTTTAAGGCTCCGATATGGTTGCAAATATCTTTTATAGTTTTCATGTTATAGCAGTCGTTTATATATCTTTTTATTGCATTATAGTTGCCATTTGTTTTAGAGCATTATGATTGTACTTTAATTTGGTATATCATTTGTGGCATAATGTGTTCGTCTAAAAAATGGTCAATTTGATGGATCGGTAGAATTGTTGTTCTATGTTTAAAAACGCTGTGATTTGAGGTTCCCATATGTTTGCAAATAACATTGACAGTTTTTATGCCAGGACAATCGTTTATGCATCATTTAAGCATTACAGTTGCACTTTGTTTTGGTGTATAATTTGTGGCATAATTAATTTTTAAAAAAATTGGATAGATCGGTATATTTATTGGTACAGGTTTAGAAAAGCGGTAATTTAAGGCTCCGATATGGTTGCAAATATCATTTATAGTTTTCATGTTTTTGCAGTCGTTTATATACCTTTTTATTGCATTATAGTTGCCATTTGTTTTGGTATATAGGTTAGGTTAGGTTTGCAGGCTGTCCTTGCAGTTCGCATTAGGGGCACACTTGGGTCCATGTTATGATCCCTTTACCTGAAAAGAGAAAGAAAACGGTCGGCGTATTATTACACTTCGACCCATCTACTCTGGTTTCCTATCCAAACCATTTTGTCAGCCTCAGATAGGTCCGTTAAATCGTGCATGACATTTGCTCCTAGCAGATTCGATCTATGCTCCGCTAGGGCAGGACACTGACAGAGGAAGTGAACAGTACTCTCCTCTTCCTCTTCGTCTTGACAGCTCCTGCAGAAGTCATTACTAGGAAGGTCTAGTCTTCTAGCATGGAGCCCAAAAGGCCAGTGGCCAGTCACCACTGCAATCAAGTTTCGAAGATTTGCTCTCGGAAACTGAATTAGGACTCGTGATCTTCGTGGGTCATAAGACGGCCACATGATCCTCGCCAGTCTACAGGTAGCCTCAGTCGACCATCTGTGTTGCGCAAGCTCGTGGAGTTTTTCGCGAATCGAGCGCTTGCAGCTTGAAAGCGGAATGCCAACGAAATTGTCGGTGTACTCTGTCGCTAGTGAGGAACCCACTTTCGCAAGAGAGTCCGCGATGGTATTACCAGGTATCTGTCGATGACCTGGAATCCAATACAGTCCCACTGTGGAATGCTTCGCCATCTCATTTAGAGATGCCCGGCATTCTAGGACCACGTGTGATGTTGTATAAACACCACATATAGCCCTTAGGCAGCCTGACTGTCGGTATAAATTCGAATATCTTCCTGGTATATTCGATAGAACCTGAGCCAGTTTGCAGCCCGTTTTATGGCTGATAATTCAGCCTGAAGTACGCTACATTGGTCAGGAAGTTTAAAAGAAACTTCCGTTCCAGTATGTGCAATATAGAAGCCACCGCCCACGCCATCTTCCGATTTAGAGCCATCGGTGAAGACCTGATACGAACCGTCACGGAGGATAAATTCCATCTCATTTGGGTCGTGTTGAATCGGCACTGAAAAGCTTATATCAAAAGATGGTTTGGGGATGCAATAATCAATGTTTCCTGGCATTGCTCCTAGGAAGTTGATTATGGTAGAGTAGCCTGACTTAGTCATATGCCACCTACCGCTTGTACTGAGTCTAATCACTGAGTTGAGGGCAACCTCCTGAGCCATTAGATCAACAGGTAACCAGTTCATCATGACAAAGAGAGCCTTTGATGGAGTGGTACGAAGGGCACCTGTTATCATTAGCGCCACTGCGCGAAGGATACCTTCAAATCTCTTTCGGTGGACGTCCAATAGTAGGGATTTCCACCAGACGAGTGCTCCATACATCAGTATGGGCTTGACTACCATGTCGAAGAGCCATTTGGTATTCTTGGGATTAATACCCCGGGATTTGCCTATTGCTCTCCTACATGAGTATAGGGCCGCAGCCGCTTTGTCCACTCTGGATTGAGTGTTCAGATGCCATGATAGTTTTGAATCCAGGATGACTCCTAGATATTTTGCACTATCAGATAACTTTAACTCGACCCCATTCAAACGAGGAAGAGTGAAAGTGGGTAACTTGTACTTCCTGGTGAAGAGAACAAGTTCCGTTTTAGCTGGATTTACGCTTAGTCCGCTGTTTGTACTCCAGGTACTAAGTGATCTAAGGGCAGTTTCCATTCTATGCGATATAGTGTCCAGGTATTTTCCAGATACTATGACAGATACGTCGTCCGCATACGCAATGACCCCAAAGCCCTTGGACCTAAGTTCCATGAGAAGGGGATTCAATGCAAGGTTCCATAGTAATGGAGACAGAACTCCACCTTGTGGAGTTCCGCGACTAGCCACTTTCGTGACATTTGCTGCTCCCATTTCCGACACGATGACCCTTTTAGTCAGTAGTCTCTTTATGAAAGCTTGAATAGGCTGGTTTATTCCCAGGCCATGTAAAGCCGATATTATCGACTCAGGGTGTACTTTATTGAAAGCCCCCTCAATATCAAGAAAGGCAACAAGTGTATACTCCCCTTGCTCTAGAGTCTTTTCTATGTGACCCACTAGCGAGTGTAGCGCAGTCTCAACGGATTTACCTTTCATATAGGCATGTTGGGACGCTGATAAGAGGTCAGGATTGATACTCATTCTCAGATGTATATCAATGATCCTTTCCAGTGTTTTGAGAAGAAAGGAGGAGAGACTAATTGGTCTGAAGTCCTTTGGCTTCGTGTGAGAGGTCTTTCCCCCTTTCGGGATAAAGACCACTTTACACTTGGTCCAGGGTTCTGGTATATACGACCATTTAAGGCAGGCAGTATATAACCGAATTAGCCAAGGCATTAGATGGACAGCATTATGTTGCAAATCCGCAGGTATAATACCATCAGGGCCCGGTGATTTAAATGGGTCAAAACTCTTAATTGCCCAGTTGATCCTATCTTCATTTATGGATATTTTGGTATCAGCTGGAAGATTTGAGAGCTGCATGTCAATTCTGTTTTCAGGAGATTGACAGCCTGGAAAATGCGTAGCCAATAGAACTTCCAAGGTTTCCTGGCTGCTGGTCGTCCAGTTTCCACATGATTTCTGAATGAAACTCGGGACTGGAGGAGTTGACGATAAGACTTTGCGAAGTCGACTGGTCTCGGAGGAACCTTCCACGCCGCTACAGAAGGTTCTCCAAGATTTGCCCTTTGCATTTCTTATCAGATTTTTGAATCTATTTACAGAGGTCTTATAAGAAATCCAGTTTCCTGTTTTCTTTGCCTCATTAAATAGCCTTCGCGATTCTCTTCGAGATTTCGCAATGTCCGCAGACCACCATGGAGGTCTGCTTCTGCCATTGTAGGTCTTTTGTTCACATGCCAGTGAAGTCGCGTGTTCAAAAATGTGATTTACCGTTTCCACCGCATTTTCTATGTCCGATATATTTTCAATGATCGGTATATTCTGGAGCGAACGTGAGATTAAAGCAGATTGCTTTTCCCAGTCTGTTCTTCTCCTGTTTCTAAAGGGTCTTGTGACCCCTGCATTAGCTACGATTTCAAAATCGATATATTGATGGTCAGAGAAGGAGCAGTCGTTCGAGACATGCCATCCCCTGATCCAATCATGATGCATAGTGCTAACTAGCGTGATATCAAGAACTTCCCTTCTGTTTGAAACAATAAAGGTCGGTTCGGATCCTGTATTTAAAATATCAAGATTATTGCATAGAATGAAGTTAAATATTGACTCACCTCTAGCATTTATATCTGAGCTTCCCCAGACAGTGTGCTGGACATTTGCATCAGCCCCCATGATGATCGGCATTCCCTTGGAATTAGCCATCTCAATGGATCTGCAGACCAAGCTGTTTGGTGGTTGGTCGCTATGGTCGTGAGCCATGTAGGCGGATATTACCAGTATAGCACCTACACTGGTTTCCCATGTGGCTACAACGGTGTCTTCATCACTGAAATCAGAGAGGATGAAGATGTTAAGACTGCTTTTAGCTACTATACAGGATCTAATCTTACCAGATCTTCTTTGGTATAGTAGCTTATAGCTTTTCATGCCTAGTCCGCTCACCCTTTCTTGGTGGATCCAGGGTTCCTGGACTAAGGCGAGCTCCTCCCCACCGACGCCCATGCGGAGGAGCAGAGCAGCCGAAGCTGCTTTGGAGTGGTGGAGATTAATTTGAGTTAATCTCACCATCTCCTTTTGTGTCAAAGTGCAACACTGTGACGTTGGCGTCCTCCTTGTCTGAGGCAAGGAGATCGTCTTCGTCAACTGACAGTTCCACTCCGTCAAAGAAACCCTTAACCAATCGAGAGGTTGATTTAGTGGTACTTTGGCTGAGTGAAACATCAGTCTCGTCGCATGACATCTCTGCAGAAGATTGTTCAGGATCGGGATCATCCCTTTCCAACAGTCCCTTGTCGTCGCCTCGGTAGACACGGAGGAAGATCGACTCGAAACCGTAGTAGACCTTCCCCTGTTTCTCACGAAGCGGCGCCAGTGACTCCTGGTTTAGAATCACCACAATCCTTCTGGAGCTGCCTACTGATTGAGAGACCCTGACGACCTTCCAATCTTTTGTTGGAAGGTCCGGATTCCCAACCCGTAGGAGTTCCATTATCTCCGCCTTATTATGAGGTTCCGCGGGGATTATGGCGGTGGATCTAGGTCTTCGTGGAATCTCGTCCACAGAGACCACTTCCAGCTTTTCGCCTTCCCACGGATCCTTGATACGAGCGACAGCCTGCTTCAGGAGCGAAGCTGAACGCTCACTGGAACAAGCCATCAGTTTCACACGATTGTAAAACCAACCGCCGTCCTCACACTGAGGGGTGGACCAGGGTTCTGTTTAAGAATTTCCCAGAACACCCCCATAAGTTTCTTGCGTACTATGTCCCATTTAGATGGGGACATAGCGCCGTCGGTGTCACTCCTGTCGATGACAGCACGCGTGAGATGGTCCTTGGCCACCTCACTGAAGGTCCTGTCATGCGGCAACCATATCGGAGCCTTAAATGACCGCATTTTTAAACCTGTACCAATAAATATACCGATCTATCCAATTTTTTAAAAAATTCATTATGCCACAAATTGTACACCAAAATAAAGTGCAACTGTAATGCTTTAAAATGATACATAAATGACTGTCATAGCATGAAAACTGTCAAAGTTATTTGCAACCATATCGGAACTTCAAATTACCGCCTTTTGAAGCCTGGGAAAATAATTCTACCGATCTATCCAACTGGCCATTTTCTAAAAATACATTATGCAATAAATTATATACCAAAACAAATGGGAATTTTAATGCTTTAAAATGGTGCATAAACGACTGTCCTAGCACGAAAACTGCCAAAGTTAATTGCAACCATATCGGAACCTCAGATTACTGCGTTTGTTAAACATAGAACAATAATTATACCGATCTATCAAATTGACCAATTTCTAAAAATACACATTATGCTACAAATGATATACCATATTAAAGTGCAATCATAATGCTTTAAAATGATGCCTAAATGACTGTCATAGCATAAATGAAGCGTGAAAACTGTCAATGTTATTTGCAGCCATATCGGAACCTTAAAATACCGCGTTTTTAAAGCTGTAAAAATAATTATACCGACCTATCCAATCAGCCATTTTCTAAACATATATTTTGCAACAAATTATATACCAAAACAAATGGCAACTATAATGCAATAAAAAGATATATAAACGACTGCTATAACATGAAAACTATAAAAGATATTTGCAACCATATCGGAGCCTTAAATTACCGCATTTCCAAACCTGTACCAATAAATATACCGAACTATCCAATTTTTGTAAAAATTCATTATGCCAAAAATTGTACACCAAAACAATGTGCAACTGTAATGCTTTAGAATGGTGCATAAACGATTGTTATGGCATAAAAACTGCCAAAGTTAATTGCAACCATAGCGGAACCTCAGATTACTGCGTTTATTATACATAGAACAATAATTATACCGATCTATCAAATTGAATAATTTGTAAAAACACACATTATGCTACAAATGATATACCATATTAAAGTGCAACTGTAATGCTTTAAAATGATGCATAAACGATTGTTATGGCATGAAAACTGTCAAAGTTATTTGCAACCATATCGGAACCTCAAATCACAGCGTTCTTAAGCATAGAACAACAATTCTACCGATCCTTCAAATTGACCATTTTTTAGACGAACACATTATGCCACAAATGATATACCAAATTAAAGTACAATCATAATGCTTTAAAATGATGCATAAATGACTGTCATAGCATGAAAACTGTTAAAGTTATTCACAACCATATCGGAACATCAAATTACCGCCTTTTTAAGCCTGGGAAAATAATTCTACCGATATATTTAACTGGCCATTTTCTAAAAATACATTATGCAAAATTTACTAATATACCAAAACAAAAGGCAATTTTAATGCTTTAAAATGGTGCATAAACGACTGTCCTAGCACGAAAACTGCCAAAGTTAATTGCAACCATATCGGAACCTCAGATTACTGCGTTTATTAAACATAGAACAATAATTCTACCGATCTATCAAATTGAACAATTTTTAAAAACACACATTATGCTACAAATGATATACCATATTAAAGTACAATCATAATGCTTTAAAATGATGCCTAAATGACTGTCATAGCGTGAAAACTGCCAATGTTATTTGCAGCCATATCGGAACCTTAAAATACCGCGTTTTTAAACCTGGGAAAATAATTCTACCGATCTATCCAATTGGCCATTTTCTAAAAATACATTATGCAGTAAATTATATACCAAAACAAACGGCAATTATAATGCAATAACAAGTAAGAGTGTTATATTCGGCTATGCCGAATCTTTTATACCCACCATCAAATCACTATTATATAAATGAATTTTGATATTTTGAATATTTTATTATTATATATCGATATTAATGAGAACATCAGGGTAACATTTGAAAGAGGTCCATTAATGGGGGTTTTACTATTGATAGTGTTAATTTTTATAGCGAGTAGGGGTATTTATACATATATATTTGGACCAATTCTCATAAAAGTCTGTAGGAAAATTTTAGTTCCTTATTTGTTTAAAATTTCATCGATCTACTTGTATTTTGAAGCCATTAAGGAGCATTAAAGTCATAAAATATGGTAGTGAGATTTTAAATCAAAATTGTTTTATGTCGAGTTGCATTGCGGTATTCGTATTGTTCGCGTCATTTCTGGGGCGGAATTTATATGGGGGACTGATCCTCATAAAAATCGATAGAGAGATTTCGGTTCCTATAAAAGAGATAGAGATATTAGCTTACACGAAACTAGTTTATGTCAAATTTCATAAATCTACTAGTATTTTTAAGCCAGTACTGAGCTTTAAAGTCATTTTCTGAAGGAGCCTTATATGGGGGTAGCGTCAATTATAGACCGATCTCCGCAAAATTTTGTAGAACGATCTTAGTTCCTACAGGTCAGGTTTATATCGAATTTCATCGCTTTACACTTTTTTATTGTTTTGCACGTTTTTTTGATGGGGACATTATATGGGGGTAGGTCAATTAAGGCTCGATCCACATATGGGGGGTAGGGTCAATGTCAAATTTCTTCGCTATATTCGTATTTTTACGCCCATAATTAACATTAAAGTCGTTTTCTGAAGGGGGCCTTATATAGGGGAAGGGTCATTTGTGAACCGATCCACATGAAATTTGGTAAATTTTGACTTGTATAAATCTTACTTCTGTGTAATTTCATTGCTATAATCCGATTTTTAAGCCAGTAATGAGCATTAAAAAATTTTATGGGGGGACTTCTTATGGGGGGAAGGGTCAACTATGGACCGATCCACATAAAATTTAGTAGAGAGATATTGCCTAGTATAAAACTTATTTCTGGGAAATTTGGTAAAGAGATTTTGGCTAGTATAAAACTTACTTCTGTTAAATTTCATCGCTTTAGTCGTATTTTTAATCAAGTAATGAGCGTTATAGTAATTTTATGGAGGGTCTTTATATGAGGGGTAGGGTCAATTATGGACCGATCCACATACAATTTCATTAAGATTTTTGGCTGGTAAGATACTTCCTTACATCAAATTTCATCGCTATATTCGGTTGTTTAAGCCAGTAATGAGCGTTAAAGTCATTTTTTGAAGGGGACCTTATATGGGGGGTAGGGTCAATTATGGACCGATCCACATAAAATTTCATAGAAATTTTTTGGCCAGTAAGAAACTTACATATGTCAAATTTCGTCGCTATACTTGTATTTTTAAGCGAGTAATGAGCGTTAAAGTCATATTCTGAAGGGACCTTATATGGGGGGGGGGTTGTGGGGTCAATTATGGACCGATCCACATAAAATTTCATAGAGAGGTTTTGGCTAGTAAGAGAGGTTTTGGCTAGTAAGAGAGGTTTTGGCTAGTAAGAAACTTACTTATGTCAAATTTCATCGCTATACTTTTATTTTTAAGAGAGTAATGAGCGTTAAACTTATTTTCTGAAGGAGACCTTATATGGGGGGTAGGGTAAATTATGGACCGATATACATACAATTTGGTTGAGAGATATTGACTTGCATAAAACTTATGTGTGTCGAATTTCATCGCTATATTCCCATTTTTAATCCAATAATGAGCGTTAAAGTCATTTTCTGAAGGGGACCTTATATGGGGGGTAGGGTCATAGGGACCGATCCACATAAAATTTCATAGAGAGGTTTTGGCTAGTAAAAAACTTACTTATGGCAAATTTCATCGCTATACTTGTATTTTTAAGAGAGTAATGAGCGTTAAACTCATTTTCTGAAGGGGACCTTATATGGGGGGTAGGGTCAATTATGGACCGATATACATAAAATTTGGTTGAGAGATATTGACTTGCATAAAACTTATGTGTGTCGAATTTCATCGCTATATTTCCATTCTTAAGCCAGTACACAGCTATTTAGTCATTTTCTAAATGGGACATTATATGGGGGGTAGGGCCAATTATGGTCCTATGTCCGCCATAATTCAGAAATATTTTTCAGACGTCAAAAAACTGACCTATGCGAAATTTTGTGGTATTTGCTTCATAAACAACGAATTTGTGAATATTTGAAGCTATTTATACAATATTCCGGGAGGTACAGTTGTATGGGGGCTATGTGAAGTCGTTGACCGATTTTGCCCATTTTCAATACCAAACATTTCTGATCAATAAACTATATTTTGGGAAAATTTTATCTCAATATCTCTTATTTTGTGGACGCTATCGTGCCAACAACAGACAGACGGACAGACGGACGGACATGGCTAGATCGTCTTAGAATCTTACGAGGTCCCAGAATATATATACTTTATGGGGTCTTAGAGCAATATTTCGATGTGTTACACACGGAATGACAAAATCAATATACCCCCCATCTTTTTTGATGGTGGGTATAAAAAAGGGAAATTAACTTTTAATTTTCAAAATCTGTTACAATATCGGAGCCTTAAATTACCGCATTTCCAAACCTGTACCAATAAATATACCCATCTATCCAATTTTCTTAAAAATTCATTACGCCACAAATTATACACCAAAACAATGTGCAACTGTAATGCTTTAAAATGATGCATAAACGATCGTTCTGGCATGAAAACTGTCAATGTTATTCACAACCATATCGGAACCTCAAATTACCGCCTTTTTAAACCTTGGAAAATAATTCTACCGATCTATCCAACTGGCCATTTTCTAAAGATACATTATGCAATAAATTATATACCAAAACAAATGGCAATTTTAATGCTTTAAAATGGTGCATAAACGACTGCCCTAGCACGAAAACTGCCAAAGTTAATTGCAACCATAGCGGAACCTCAGATTACTGCGTTTGTTATACATAGAACAATAATTCTACCGATCTATCAAATTGAATAATTTCTAAAAATACACATTATGCTACAAATTATATACCATATTAAAGTGCAATCATAATGCTTTAAAATGATGCCTAAATGACTGTCATAGCGTGAAAACTGTCAATGTTATTTGCAGCCACATCGGAACCTTAAAATACCGCCTTTTTAAACCTGGGAAAATAATTCTACCGATCTATCCAACTGGCCATTTTCTAAAAATTCATTATGCAACAAATTATATACCAAAACAAATGGCAACTATAATGCAATAAAAATATATATAAACCACTGCTATAACACGAAAACTATAAAAGATATTTGCAACCATATCGGAGCCTTAAATTACCGCATTTCCAAACGTGTACCAATAAATATACCGATCTATCCAATTTTTTTAAAAATTCATTATGCCACGAATTGTACACCTAAACAAAGTGACACTGTAATGCTTTAAAATGATGCATAAACGATTGTCCTGGCATGAAAACTGTCAATGTTATTTGCAGCCATATCGGAACTTCAAATTACCGCCTTTTTAAACCTGGGAAAATAATTCTACCGATCTATCCAACTGGCCATTTTCTAAAAATACATTATGCAATAAATTATATACCAAAACAAATGGCAACTATAATGCAATAAAAAGATATATAAACGACTGCTATAACATGAAAACTATAAAAGATATTTGTAACCATATCGGAGCCTTAAATTACCGCATTTCTAAACCTGTACCAATAATTATACCGATCTATCTAATTTTTGTAAAAATTCGTTATGCCACAAATTGTACACCAAAACAAAGAGCAGCTGTAATGCTTTAAAATGATGCCTAAATGACTGTCATAGCGTGAAAACTGTCAATGTTATTTGCAGCCATATCGGAACCTTAAAATACCGCATTTTTAAAGCTGTGAAAATAATTATACCGATCTATCCAATTAGTCATTTTCTAAAAATATATTATGCAACAAATTATATACCAAAACAAATGGCAATTTTAATGCTTTAAAATGGCGCATAATCGACTGTCCTAGGACGAAAACTGCCAAAGTTAATTGCAACCATATCGGAACCTCAGATTATTGCGTTTATTAAACATAGAACAATAATTCTACCGATCTATCTAATTGACCAATTTGTAAAAATACACATTATGCTACAAATGATATACCATATTAAAGTGCAATCATAATGCTTTAAAATGAAGCCTAAGTGACTGTCATAGCGTGAAAACTGTCAATGTTATTTGCAGCCATATCGGAACCTTAAATACCGCGTTTTTAAAGCTGTGAAAATAATTATACCGATCTATCCAATTAGCCATTTTCTAAAAATATATTCTGCAACAAATTATATACCAAAACAAATGGCAACTATAATGCAATAAAAAGATATATAAACGACTGCTATAACATGAAAACTAAAAAAGATATTTGCAACCATATCGGAGCCTTAAATTACCGCATTTCCAAACCTGTACCAATAATTATACCGATCTATCCAATTTTTGTAAAAATTCATTATGCCACAAATTGTACACCAAAACAAAGTGCAACTGTAATGCTTTAAAATGATGCATAAACAATTGTTCTGGCATGAAAACTGTCAAAGTTATTTGCAACCATATCGGAACCTCAAATCACAGCGTTTTTAAACATAGAACAACAATTCTACCGATCTATCAAATTGAATAATTTCTTTAAAATGATGCATAAATGACTGTGACTGTGTCAAAGCACGAAAACTGCCAAAGTTAATTGCAACCATATGGGAACCTCAGATTACTGCGTTTATTAAACATAGAACAATAATTCTAAAATAAAATATATACCAAAACAAATGGCAACTATTATGCAATAAAAAGATATATAAACGACTGCAATAACATGAAAACTATAAAAGATATTTGCAACCATATCGGAACCTTAAATTACTGCATTTCCAAACCTGTATCAATAAATATACCGATCTATCCAATTTTTGTAAAACCCATTATGCCACAAATTATACACCAAAACAAAGCTCAACTGTAATGCTTTAAAATGATGCATAAACGATTGTCCTGGCATGAAAACTGTCAATGTTATTTGCAACCATATGGGAACCTCAAATCACAGCGTTTTTAAACATAGAACAACAATTCTACCGATCCTTCAAACTGATAAACCAAATTAAAGTGCAATCATAATGCTTTAAAATGATGCATAAATGACTGTCATAGCATGAAAACTGTCAAAGTTATTTACAACCATATCGGAACCTCAAATTACCGCCTTTTTAAACCTGGGAAAATAATTCTACCGATCTACCCAATTGGCCATTTTGTAAAACTACATTATGCACTAAATTATATACCAAAACAAATGGCAATTTTAATGCTTTGAAATGGTGCATAAACGACTGTCCTAGCACGAAAACTGCCAAAGTTAATTGCAGCCATATCGGAAACTCAGATTACTGCATTTGATACATAGAACAATAATTCTACCGATCTATCAAATTGACCAATTTGTAAAAACACACATTATGCTACAAATGATATACCATATTAAAGTACAATCATAATGCTTTAAAATGATGCCTAAATGACTGTCATAGCGTGAAAACTGTCTATGTTATTTGCAGCCATATCGTAACCTTAAAATACCGCGTTTTTAAAGCTGTGAAAATAATTCTACCGATCTATTCAATTAGCCATTTTCTAAAAATATATTATGCAACAAATTATATACCAAAACAAATGGCAACTATAATGCAATAAAAAGATATATAAACGACTGCTATAACATGAAAACTATAAAAGATATTTGCAACCATATCGGAGCCTTAAATTACTGCATTTCCAAACCTGTATCAATAAATATACCGATCTATCCAATTTTTGTTAAGATTCATTATGCCACAAATTGTACACCAAAACAAAGTGCAACTGTAATGCTTTAAAATGATGCATAAAAACTGTCAAAGTTATTTGCAACCATATGGGAACCTCAAATCACAGCGTTTCTAAACATAGAACAACAATTCTACCGATCCTTCAAATTGACCATTTTTTAGACGAACACATTATGCCACAAATGATATACCAATATAAAGTGCAATCATAATGCTCTAAAATGATGCATAAATGACTGTCATAGCATGAAAATTGTCAACCTTGTTTACAAGCATATCGGAACCTCAAATTGCCGCCTTTTTAAACCTGGGAAAATAATTCTACCGATCTATCCAATTAGCCCTTTTTTATAAATATATTATGCAATAAATTATATACCAAAACAAATGGCAACTATAATGCAATAAAAAGATATATAAACGACTGCAATAACATGAAAACTATAAATGATATTTGCAACCATATCGGAGCCTTACCTGTACCAATCCAAAAGTATCCAAAATTTTTAAAAATTCATTATGCCACAAATTATACACCAAAACAAAGTGCAACTGTAATGTTTTAAAATGATGCATAAACGATTGTTCTGGCATGAAAACTGTCAAAGTTA
>NC_060954.1:26005806-26009434 GCF_022045245.1 Lucilia cuprina
ATGTTCGTCAAAAGTCTGCGAAACAACAAGTAAGTCATCTAGATATACAAAAACGTGAGTTTTCAAGTTGTACGGAATGACCATGTCCATTAGTCGGCACAACGATTGTGGTGCGTTACAAAGTCCAAACGGCATTCTTGTAAATTGATACAATGGCCGATTAGGGACTGTAAAAGCTGTCTTTGGTTTCGAGTCTTCGTTCAGTGTGATTTGCTAAAAGGTGTCTTTCAAATCAATCTTTGAAATACAATGAACTGGAGGAAGTCTTGATAAAATTCCGTCAATGTTCGGTATCGGGTAAGCGTCCAGTTACGGAGTTTAATTTTCGACTGTCCACACACATCCTAACTTTTCCAGGTTTGACAACCACGACTGTTGGTGATGAACAAGGGAATTTGGTGCTTCCTCTATAACTCCGAGAGAAATCGTTGTTTTATGGGTTTTGCATTACCCGTGTCAATACTATGCTGTATTAGAGTAGTACAGCCTAAACCATCTACTTCAGAGTTAGGGAACGTTGCAATAATTTTGTCTAGTCTAAGTTTATGTTCTGCAGTCAGTTGAAGTTTGTCCGGGTCATATTTGGCACAGTCGATTTCACCAACAATTGGCAAAGAAATTTTTAGTCCAAAATCTGTCCAAAAGTCATAGCCACAAATTATGTCTTAACTGATCGTCGGAACCATTAAAAATTCAAAATGTCCAGTCTGTCCTTGAAATGTCACGTCTAATGTCGCTGTCCCTAAAACGTTCTATCGTTGCCCGTCTGCAGTACGTACGTTGCCTAAACATTTACTAAAATTTGGTTCACTCTGAATTTCTAACGCTAAATTTCCTCCAATTACGCTCTTATTCGCGCCACTATCTAAGAGAGCCAAGTGAAATTTGTCATTAACTTTTATGTTATGGCCTACTATCTAATTCTTGGGGAAATTGTATAAATTTTGAACTTCTTAATTTTGCGATAAAATTCTCTAATTCGTTTTAAAGAAAATCCTCGCACGAGTTTTCTTATATTCAGCCAAACGGATGTGATATGGCTTCATCAGAGGGTGTATTTTTTTCCGTTTGATTGTCTTCAGATTTAGTCCCGTTGTCCGAGTTAATGTCCGAAGTTTTCTGTACAATATCACCGGATGTCCTTAATGCGTCCGTCGGACATCCTTCTGTCCGTTTCCCGAATGCTTTTTCGAGCATTTAGTGCAGTTCGGTTTGTATATGTCCTTGGCACCACAACTGTAACAGAAGATGCGTCTTGGTTCCATACAGTCAAAATACGTATGGCCATCTTTCTCACAATTCCAACATTTAATTTGTTGAAGTACACAAATGTCCTCAGTTTCTGTATTATTAATATCAAGGTCTTTGTCCTCGCCGTCAATTTGCGAAACGCGTCCTCTGTCTGTCTTACAATAATCGTATTTTTGAACGTCCTTCATAAATTTTTCATGTTTCCTTACTTCTTTACGAAGTTGAGAAACACTGGAAATTTCTAAATGTAGAAGTTCATGACGAACTTCTGTCTTTAAATTTCGATTTAAGTTCTCACACAAGTCATGGTCTGAAATTGGCGTCTTAAGTCTATCTGCCATGGCCAAAATTGTGTCTAGATATTCGTCAAAATTTTCGTTATGTTTTTGTCTTCGTTTACGAATGTCTTCAAGGATGTCAAAGTCCGTCGTGCCATCCTTGTACTGATTCCGTAAAGCAGTTGTCAAAGAATGCCAGTCCATGTCATATGTCTGTCTGTGGTATCTCCAATACCATTCGAGGGCCTTGCCTTCAAAGAGGCTGTGTGCGTGTTTGCACAAAACGTCGAAATCTCCTCGAAGATTGTTGGTCGTCAAAATGTTAATTCTGTAAATGAATTCATCCACTGTCATTTGGTTGTCATGTCCGGTGAACTTGATTCGCCAATTGCGAATTATATTCAGAACTTTCTCAGCAAGAAATGGTTCTTTGTCTGCGTCGTGATTAGGTCGATTTGTTCTTGGTGAGGTATTTCTGTCCCTGTTATTGTCATCATATCTGTTCTGATGTTGATTATTTTCCACATTGATATTTTGAACTATTGCAGACAGTTCATTTGAAATCATATTCATCATCTCATTTCGAAATCATCATAAAGATTCTGTAACAATTTGTCTTATTTGAGTTTCGTTTGTTGTCGTCGAATTGTCATTGGTACCGTTTTGTGTTTGTGTTGTCCTTTTAGATCGTGTTCTTACACCGGTATTTGACGAGTCCATATCTACCGTGAAGCTCATATTAGTTGGCCGATCGATATTCGATAAATTTTCTTGACTTCGTATCAAAGGCATATTTAAAATTGTATTTAAACTCAGTAAAGATAAATATATTCCACTACTTGGTTAATTAACATATAGTTAGGAACCAGATAATAAAAAATATGCCCTAAATTCAAATTATAAAACAAAAAAATAATAGTCTAAACTTTCGAAAGAGTATATAATTGACAAATAAATGTCAACAAATAAATCTCATTAAGAAAGTATAGAAAATATAGAGGAAAAATCTCAGTTTTTATATGAGGGTAGGTAATCAAATAACTCCAATTACAAAAATCCCGATCATAATAAAAACTAAGCAAAAATTTTGAAAACTAAATAAATTGATCCAAAGAATATGTATGTTATTCGCGAGTAAGATCTCAATAAAACTCAAGATCAAAAATCTCAAACAAAAAAACATACAAAAAATAAAAGTTTTATTAAATATTTGGTTCAGAATTCTATTAAAAAAATCTGAAAATCCAAAATATTTTCAAAAACAGAATTGAGAGAAAACAAAATAAAAAGAAAGTTAGTTAATACCACGATTAATTGTTTTGTTTGGAACTTCAGCCAAGATGTAAATAAAATTGTTCAAATTATATGTCCTAAGTGTTTACCAAAGGCATGTAGAACTATTTAGCTGAGGCCCCACGTTGGGCGCCATTAAATTTATGTAACGGTTCAGGCGTTGTGCCCTATCCTTCAGGAGACCTGCGCTATCTATTATTCCGACCGTGCTCAGGGTTTGGGGTGGTGTCCTTGTCTTCATCAGGATGGGCTAAGAACCGCACATTAACTTAAAAGGTAGCTATTAATATTAACTAATAAAACTAAAAAAATAAAGAAAGTTTGAATTTAAATGTCAAGAGAAGATGGTGGTATTTCTTCTCATTATATACCCTCCCAACCTTTGTATCTTATTAAATCATCCTTAAGACACTCTACAATGATTCCCTAACTACATATTTAACTAATCTTTCGTGGAATAAAAAAAAATTTAAATGGTCATTATATAAGTCTAATAATTAAACAAATTTATTATTAAAATGTAAACTGAACATGTTTATAAACTTCATATTTAACATTAATAAAAATTATTGGTTACTTTTTTTGTTGTGTAGTGTAATTTGTTTATTTTATTTTTAGGATGACACGCAAAATCGTGAAGCGTTCCACATTTTTTCCTTCGCGAAGGGTAGTTATCTTGACGCGATGCGAGGGCTTATGTGTGTTGACTCATGCAGGCCGTGCTGGTAGGGTCACCCATGCCAGAAGGGCTCATGACGAGCACATACGGCGAAGGCGACAGGCCGTGGTGAGTCGAGTGCGACTGC
>NC_060954.1:26009534-26017034 GCF_022045245.1 Lucilia cuprina
AAAACGCTGTGATTTAAGGTTCCCATATGGTTGCAAATAACATTGACAGTTTTCATGCCAGGACAATCGTTTATGCATCATTTTAAAGCATTACAGTTGCACTTTGTTGTGGTGTATAATTTGCGGCATAATGAGTTTTTACAAAAATAGGATAGATCGGTATATTTATTGGTACAGGTTTAGAAATACGGTAATTTAAGGCTCCGATATGGTTGCAAATATCATTTATAATTTTCATGTTATTGCAGTCGTTTATATATCTTTTTATTGCATTATAGTTGCCATTTGTTTTGGTATATAATTTATTGCATAATATATTTTTAGAAAATGGCCAATTGGATAGATCGGTAGAATTATTTTCACAGCTTTTAAAACGCGGTATTTTAAGGTTCCGATATGGCTGCAAATAACATTGAGAGTTTTCACGCTATGACAGTCATTTATGAATCATTTTACAGCATTATGATTGCACTTCAATATGGTATATCATTTGTAGCATAATGTGTTCGTCTAAAAAATGGTCAATTTAAAACTGCCAAAGTTAATTGCAACCATATGGGAACCTCAGATTACTGCGTTTATTAAACATAGAACAATAATTCTACCGATCTATCAAATTGACCAATTTCTAAACATACACATTATGCTACAAATGATACACCATATTAAAGTGCAATCATAATGCTTTAAAATGATGCCTAAATGACAGCCATAGCGTGAAAACTGTCAATGTTATTTGCAGCCATATCGGAACCTTTAAATACTGCATTTTTAAAGCTGTGAAAATAATTCTACCGATCTATCCAATTAGCCATTTTCTAAAAAATATACCAAAACAAATGGCAAATATAATGCAATAAAAAGATATATAAACGACTGCTATAACATGAAAACTATAAAAGATATTTGCAACCATATCGGAGCCTTAAATTACCGCATTTCCAAACCTGTACCAATAAATATACCGATCTATCCAATTTTTGTACAAATTCTTTATGCCACAAATTGTACACCAAAACAAAGTTCAACAGTAATGCTTTAAAATGATGCATAAACAATTGTCCTGGCATGTAAACTGTCAAAGTTATTCACAACCATATTGGAACAATTGGCCATTTTCTAAAAATACGTTATGCAATAAATTATAAACCAAAACAAATGGCAATTTTAATGCTTTAAAATGGTGTATAAATTGCAACCATATGGGAACCTCAGATTACTGCTTTTGTTAAACATAGAACAATAATTCTACCGATCTATCAAATTGACCTATTTCTAAAAATACACATTATGCTACAAATGATATACCATATTAAAGTGCAATCATAATGATTTACAATGATTCATAAATGAATGTCATAGCGTGAAAACTGTCAATGTTATTTGCAGCCATATCGGAACCTCAAACTACCTCGTTTTTAAAGCTGTGAAAATAATTCTACCGATCTATCCAATTGGCCATTTTATAAAAATATATTATGCAATAAATTATATACCAAAGCAAATGGCAACTATAATGTAATAAAAATATAAATAAACGACTGCAATAACATGAAAACTATAAAAGATATTTGCAACCATATTGGAGCCTTAAATTACCGCATTTCTAAACCTGTACCAATAAATATACCGATCTATCCTATTTTTGTAAAACTCATTATGCCACAAATTATATACCAAAACAAAGTGCAACTGTAATGCTTTAAAATGATGCATAAACGATTGTCCTGGCATAAAAACTGTCAATGTTATTAGCAACCATATGGGAACCTCAAATCACAGCGTTTTTAAACATAGAACAACAATTCTACCGATCTCTCAAATTAACCATTTTTTAGACGAACACATTATGCTACAAATGATATACCATATTGAAGTGCAATCATAATGCTTTAAAATGATTCATAAATGACTGTCATAGCGTGAAAACTATCAATGTTATTTGCAGCCATATCGGAACCTTAAACTACCACGTTTTTAAAGCTGTGAAAATAATTCTACCGATCTATCCAATTGGCCATTTTCTAAAAATATATTATGCAATAAATTATATACCAAAACAAATGGCAACTATAATGCAATAAAAAGATATATAAACGACTGCAATAACAAAAAATATTTGCAACCATATCGGAGAATTAAATTACCGCATTGCTCTAAAATGATGCATAAATGACTGTCATAGCATGAAAACTGTCAAAGTTATTCACAACCATATCGGAACCTCAAATTACCGCCTTTTTAAACCTGGGAAAATAATACTACCGATCTATCCAATTGGCCATTTTCTAAAAATACATTATGCCAAAACAAATGGCAATTTTAATGCTTTAAAATGGTGCATAAACGACTGTCCTAGACTGCCAAAGTTAATTGCAGCCATATAGGAACCTCAGATTACTGCATTTGATACATAGAACAATAATTCTACCGATCTATCAAGTTTACCAATTTGTAAAAACACACTTTATGCTACAAATGATATACCATATTAAAGTGCAATCATAATGCTTTAAAATGATTCATAAATGACTGTCATAAAGTGAAAACTGTCAATGTTATTTGCAGCCATATCGGAACCTCAAAATACCGCGTTTTAAAGCTGTGAAAATAATTCTACCGATCTATCCAATTGGCCATTTTCTAAGTAATGCTTTAAAATGATGCATAAACGACTGTCCTGGCATAAAAACTATCAATGTTATTTGCAAGCATATGGGAACATCAAATCACAGCGTTTTTAAACATAGAACAACAATTCTACAGATCCTTCAAATTGACCATTTTTTAGTCGAACACATTATGCCACAAATGATATACCAAATTAAAGTGCAATCATAATACTTGAACATGATGCGTAAAATGAATAGTTATTCACAACCATATCGGAAACTCAAATTACCGCCTTTTTAAACCTGGGAAAATAATTCTATCGATTTATACAATTGGCCATTTTCTTAAAAATACATTATGCAATAAATTATATACCAAAACAAATGGCAATTTTAATGCTTTAAAATGGTGCATAAACGACTGTCCTAGCACGAAAACTACCAAAGTTAATTGCAACCATATCGGAACCTCAGATTACTGCGTTTATTAAACATAGAACAATAATTCTACCGACCTATCAAATTGACCAATTTGTAAAAACACACATTATGCTACAAATGATATACCATATTAAAGTGCAATCACAATGCTTTAAAATTATGCCTAAACGACTGTCATAGCGTGAAAACTGTCAATGTTATTTGCAGCCATATCGGAACCTTAAAATACCGCGTTTTTAAAGCTCTGAAAATAATTCTACCGATCTATCCAATTGGCCATTTTCTAAAAATATATTATGCAATAAATTATATACCAAAACAAATGGCAACTATAATGCAATAAAAAGATATATAAACGACTGCAATAACATGAAAACTATAAAAAATATTTGCAACAATATCGGAGCCTTAAATTACCGCATTTCTAAACCTGTACCAATAAATATATCGATCTATCCTATTTTTGTAAAAACTCATTTAGCCACAAATTATACACCAAAACAAAGTGCAATCATAATGCTTTAAAATGATGCATAAATGACTGTCATAGCATGAAAACTGTCAAAGTTATTCACAAACATATCGGAACCTCAAATTACCGCCTTTTTAAACCTGGGAAAATAATTCTACCTATCTATCCAATTGGCCATTTTCTAAAACTACATTATGCAATAAATTATATACGAAAACAAATGGCAATTTTAATGCTTTAAAATGGTGCCAAAGTTAATTGCAACCATATCGGAACCTCAGATTACTGCGTTTATTAAACATAGAACAATAATTCTACAGATCTATCAAATTGACCAATTTCTAAATGTACACATTATGCTACAAATGATATACCATATTAAAGTGCAATCATAATGCTTTAAATTGATTCATAAATGACTGTCATAGCGTGAAAACTGTCAATGTTATTTGCAGTCATATCGGAACCTCAAACTACCGCTTTTTTAAAGCTGTGAAAATAATTCTAACGATCTATCCAATTGGCCATTTTCTAAAATTATATTATGCAATTAATTATATACCAAAACAAATGGCAACTATAATGCAATAAAAAGATATATAAACGACTGCAATAACATGAAAACTATAAAAGATATTTGCAACCATATCGGAGCCTTAAATTACCGCATTTTTAAACCTGTACCAATAAATATACCGATCTATCCTATTTTTGTAAAACTCATTATGCCACAAATTATACACCAAAACAAAGTGCAACTGTAATGCTTTAAAATGATGCATAAACGATTGTCCTGGCATGAAAACTGTCAAAGTTATTTGCAACCATATCGGAACCTCAAATCACAGTGTTTTTAAACATAGAACAACAATTCTACCGATCCATCAAATTGACTATTTTTTAGACGAACACATTATGCCACAAATGATATACCAATATAAAGTGCAATCATAATCGGAACCTCAGATTACTGCGTTTATTAAACATAGAACAACAATTCTACCGATCTATCAAATTGACCAATTTCTAAAAATACACATTATGCTGCAAATGATATACCATATTAAAGTGCAATCATAATGCTTTAAAATTATTCATAAATGACTGTCATAGCATGAAAACTGTCAATGGTATTTGCAGCCATATCGGAACCTTAAACTACCGCGTTTTTAAAGCTGTGAAAATAATTCTACCGATCTATCCAATTAGCCATTTTCTAAATATATATTATAAAATAAATTATATACCTAAACAAATGGCAACTATAATGCAATAAAAAGTTATATAAACGACTGCAATAACATGAAAACTGTAGAAGATATTTGCAACTGTATGGAAGCCTTAAATTACCGCATTTCTAAACATGTACCAAAAAATATACCGATCTATCCTATTTTTGTAAAACTCATTATGCCACAAATTATACAACAAAACAAAGTGCAACTGTAATGCTTTAGAATGATGTATAAACGATTATCCTGGCAAAAAAAACTGTCAATGTTATTTGCAACCATATGGGAACCTCAAATCTTAACGTTTTTATACCCTACACCACTATAGTGGGGAGGGTATTATTCGTTTGTGCTGATGTTTGTAACATACAAAAATATTGGTCCAATACCCACCTTAAAGTATACCGATCGATTCATTATGCCACAAATTGTACACCAAAACAAAGTGCAGCTGTAATGCTTTAAAATGATGCATAAACGATTGTTCTGGCATGAAAACATCAAAGTTATTTGCAACCATATCGGATCCTCAAATCACAGCGTTTTTAAACAAAGAACAACAATTCTACCGATCCTTCAAATTGACCATTTTTTAGACGAACACATAATGCCACAAATGATATACCAAATTAAAGTGCAATCATAATGCTTTAAAATGATGCATAAATGACTATCATAGCATGAAAACTGTCAAAGTTATTCACAACCATATCGGAACCTCAAATCACAGCGTTTTTAAACATTCTACCGATCCTTCAAATTGACCATTTTTAGACGAACACATTATGCCACAAATGATATACCAAATTAAATTGCAATCATAATTTTTTAAAATGATGCATAAATGACTATCATAGCATGAAAACTGTCAAAGTTATTCACAACCATATCGGAACCTCAAATCACAGCGTTTTTAAACATTCTACCGATCCTTCAAATTGACCATTTTTAGACGAACACATAATGCCACAAATGATATACCAAATTAAAGTGCAATCATAATGCTTTAAAATGATGCATAAATGACTATCATAGCATGAAAACTGTCAAAGTTATTCACAACCATATCGGAAACTCAAATTACCGCCTTTTTAAACCTGGGAAAATAATTCTACCGATCTATCCAATTGGCCATTTTCTAAAAATATATTATGCAATAAATTATACACCAAAACAAATGGCAACTATAATGCAATAAAAAGATATATAAACGACTGCAATAACATGAAAACTAAAATAGATATTTGCAACCATATCGGAGTCTTAAATTACCGCATTTCTAAACCTGTACCAATAATATACCGATCTATCCTATTTTTGTAAAACTCATTATGCCACAAATTATACACCAAAACAAAGTGCAACTGTAATGCTTTAAAATGATGCATAAACGATTGTCCTGGCGTAAAAACTGTCAATGTTATTTGCAACCATATGGGAACCTCAAATCACAGCGTTTTTAAACATAGAATAACAATTCTACCGATCCTTCAAATTGACCATTTTTTATACGAACACATTATGCCACAAATGATATACCAAATTAAAGTGCAATCATAATGATTTAAAATGATGCATAAATGACTGTCATAGCATGAAAACTGTCAAAGTTATTCACAACCATATCGGAACCTCAAAATACCGCCTTTTTAAACCTGGGAAAATAATTCTACCGATCTATCCAATTGGCCATTTTCTAAAAATACATTATGCAATAAATTATATACCAAAACAAATGGCAATTTTAATGCTTTAAAATGGTTCCTACCACCAAAACTGCCAAAGTTAATTGCAACCATATCTTAACCTCAGATTACAGCATTTATTAAACATAGAACAATAATTCTACCGATCTATCAAATTGACCAATTTGTAAAGACACACATTATGCTACAAATGATATACCATATTAAAGTGCAATCATAATGCTTTAAAATGATGCCTAAATGACTGTCATAGCGTGAAAACTGTCAATGTTATTTGCAGCCATATCGGAACCTTAAAATACCGTGTTTTTAAAGCTGTAAAAATAATTCTACAGATCTATCCACTTAGCCATTTTCTAAAAATATATTATGCAACAAATTATATACCAAAACAAATGGCAACTATAATGCAATAAAAAGATATATAAACGACTGCTATAACATGAAAACTATAAAAGATATTTGCAACCATATCGGAGCCTTAAATTACCGCATTTCCAAACCTGTACCAATAAATATACCGATCTATCCAATTTTTGTAAAAATTTATTATGCCACAAATTATACACCAAAACAAAGTGCAACTGTAGTGCTTTAATATAAAGTAAAAATTGTAAAAATATACTCATGGTGTAGGGTATCATATGGTCGGCCATGCCCGACTATACTTTCCTACTTGTTAAACATAGAACAACAATTCTACCGATCCATCAAATTGACCATTTTTTAGACGAACAAATTATGCCACAAATGATATACCAATAAAAAGTGCAAACATAATGCTCTAAAATGATGCATAAATGACTGTCATGGCATGAAAACTGTCAAAGTTATTCACAACCATATCGGAACCTCAAATTACCGCGTTTTTAAAGCTGTGAAAATAATTCTACCGATCTATTCAATTGGCCATTTTCTAAAAATATATTATGCAATAAATTATATACCAGAACAAATGGCAACTATAATGCAATAAAAAGATATATAAACGACTGCAATAACATGAAAACTATAAAAGATATTTGCAAACATATCGG
>NC_060954.1:26019534-26022855 GCF_022045245.1 Lucilia cuprina
TGCACTTTGTTTTGGTGTACAATTTGTGGCATAATGAATTTTTACAAAAATTGGATAGATCGGTATATTTATTGGTACACGTTTAGAAATGCGGTAATTTAAGGCTCCGATATGGTTGCAAATATCTTTTATAGTTTTCATGTTATAGCAGTCGTTTATATATCATTTTATTGCATTATAGTTGCGATTTGTTTTGGTATATAATTTATTGCATAATATATTATAGAAAATGGACAATTGGATAGATTGGTAGAACTATTTTCACAGCTTTAAAAATGCGGTAATTTTAGGTTCCGATATGACTGCAAATAACATTGACAGTTTCCACGCTATGACAGTTATTTAGACATCATTTTAAAGCATTATGATTGCACTTTAATATGGTATATCATTTGTAGCATAATGTGTTCGTCTAAAAAATGGTCAATTGGAAGGATTGTTGTTCTATGTTTAAAAACGCTGTAAAAATTGAATATGTCGGACATGTTATAGATTCAAATGGTATCATGCCATCGGAAAAAAGATTGGATGCCATTCGTCTCATGCCTCAACCAAAGAACCTCAAAGAAGTAGAAGCTTTTATTGGTAAGTTGAACTACTATAATAAGTTTATAGAAAATTTTTCTACGAAAGCCGCACCTTTAAATGAGCTACGAAAATGTAATGTTAAGTTTATATGGGGCCCAAAACAGGAAGAAGCTTTTCAGACAATGAAAAATGATATAATTCAAGTAGCAAACTTAGTTTATTATGATGAAAACTTACCAATAATTTTAGCCACAGATGCTTCTAAAAATGGAATAGGAACTGTTTTATCGCATCGATATCCAGATGGTACAGAAAAACCAATCTCATTTGCGTCAAAAACTCTAAATAGCAGTAAGTGCAATTATTCCCAGATAGAAAAGGAAGCTTTGGCAGTAACTCGTTTTCATCAATATATTTATGGGAGACATTTTGAGTTAACTACAGATCATCAAGCACTTACAACAATATTTCATCCTCATAAAAATTACCGATTATGACATTACATCGTCTTCAAAGGTGGGCGGTTATTTTACAATCTTACGAATATAATATTCGATATAAAAATACAAAAAATCATGCGAATGCAGATGCATTATCAAGGTTACCCATGGGTGAAGACATCGAGTTTGATAATTATGAAAAAAGTATGCTTGATATTGAGAATATTTATGAATCAACTATAGCAGATTTTCCTATCGATGCTCATATTATTGCAGAACATACAAAAAATGATAACATTCTGAAAAGTGTATCAAAGTATATTACAGAGGGTTGGCCTGAAAATATCCAAAAATCACAAAGTGAGTTGCTACCCTATTATTTAAGAAAAATGTCTTTGTCGCTTGTAAATGGAGTTATCCTTATTCAAACTGATCATATAAGAGTAGTTATTGTGACATCTTTACATAAACAAATTTTAGATGTGATCCATGAAGGTCATTGGGGAAAAAGTCGAATGAAGCAAATTGCACGACGATATGTCTGGTTTCCTAAAATTGATGAAGCTATTGAAAATATTTCAAAATGTTGTTCTACCTTTCAAGAAGCTGGTAGTAATCCAAATAGAGAATTTTCATCTTGGCCAGAAGCAACTAAACCTTGGGAGAGAATTCATGTCGATTTTGCTGGTCCATTCTTTTCTCAGATGTGGTTAATAGTGGTAGACTCATATTCTCGTTTTCCATATGTAATTGAAATATCAACCGCTACATCGTCTACAACTATTAATGCTCTTCAAGATATATTTTCGGTCGAAGGTCTACCTAATACCACCGTAAGTGACAATGGAAGTCAATTTACTTCTAAAGATTTTGAAGAATTTTGTCGAAGAAATGCTATAGAACATATCACAAGTCCACCATTCCATCCCTCATCAAATGGTTTAGCTGAGCGAACCGTACGAACGTTTAAAGAATCTTTTAAGAAAAATATGTGTGATAAGCACGATAAAAGTAGAGCTGTGTTTAAATTTTTGTCTACATATAGATCTACCCCAAACACTGTAACTGGTAAGTCACCAGCAGAACTCTTCCATGGACGCCAACCTCGTACTATTTTATCAGCCCTGTTTCCTTCAAAACATTCAAAAGTGGAAAATCAAACGAAATTTAAAGTCAACGATTTAGTGTACGCTAGAAATTTTGCTGGGACGAAAAAATGGATAGAAGGCACTATTACAAATGTTGAAGGAAAATGATGTATGCGATTAAATGTAAG
Source organism: Lucilia cuprina (assembly GCF_022045245.1). Taxonomy (NCBI): domain Eukaryota; kingdom Metazoa; phylum Arthropoda; class Insecta; order Diptera; family Calliphoridae; genus Lucilia; species Lucilia cuprina. Next base: position 26,021,779 of record NC_060954.1, read on the forward strand.
TGGAGTAATATAAGAAGACATCAAAATCAAATAAAAAGCCGAACATCGCAAAACATACCCAAACTACAAACTGATAAAGATACTGATATTATTGAATTTCCTATTAATACATCCAGCAATTTAGAACAGCATTCCAGCTCTGGAACAAGTGAGCCAATACAAGATAGAAACCTAAGCTCACCACCATCTATATTACCCGAGAACGTTGAACTGTTGTCTAATGAACAAAAGAAAATACGTTATCTACAAACACTAATTTGCGTCGTTCTCAGCGGATTAGAAAGAAACCAGCAAGATTGGACCATGTTAAGTCTGGGGGAATGTTGTAATTCATTTTGATAATCAAGTTACCTGTTTTTATATTTCCAAATCCAAATGAAATGATTATTTCCTTGATTTTCCAATATGATTAAATATATAAGATTTTTTATAAAAAAATGAAACTATTTATTTCAACAATTTGATAAAGAATGAATTAAAATATGAAAAAATTATTAACGAATTTGGAGATATAAAAACAGGTAACTTGATTATCAAAATGAATTACAACATTTAATCTGATGTTAAGATATGGTTGCAATTAACTTTGGCAGTTTTCGTGCTAGGACAGTCGTTTATGCACCATTTTAAAGCATTAAAATTGCCATTTGGTTTGGTATATAATTTAGTGCATAATGCAGTTTTAGAAAATGGCCAATTGGATAGATCGGTAGAATTATTTTCCCAGCTTTAAAAAGGCGGTAATTTGAGTTTCCGATATGGTTGTGAATAACTTTGACAGTTTTCATGCTATGACAGTCATTTATGCATCATTTTAAACCATTATGATTGCACTTTAATTTGGTATATCATTTGTGGCATAATGTGTTCGTCTAAAAAATGGTCAATTTGAAGGATCGGTAGAATTGTTGTTCTATGTTTAAAAACGCTGTGATTTGATGTTCCCATATGCTTGCAAATAACATTGATAGTTTTTATGCCAGGACAATCGTTTATGCATCATTTTAAAGCATTACAGTTGAACTTTGTTTTGGTGTATAATTTGTGGCATAATGAGTTTTACAAAAATAGGATAGA
>NC_060954.1:26022955-26067955 GCF_022045245.1 Lucilia cuprina
AATTATACACCAAAACTTATTTCAAAGTTTAACTTACGAAACCAATCTAATCCAAGAATATTAGTGGCTTTGTCATTGTTAACTACATAAAGAGGTAAATCCTGAGAACAATTATTCCAAACAATATTGACCGTTATATACCCTTTCAAAGGAAGGAAACTACCACCATAAGTTCTTAACATTTTGTTTGTTGGTATGCACTTTGGTTGTCCTAAGTTATCGTAAGTTGTCAAACCAATTAATGAACAAGTAGCACCTGTGTCAACTTGGAAAGAAAAATTTGATTTGTTGACGCTAATAACCACAAATATTTTATCTTCTTTTGACAAATTGCTATTATAAATTTCTAGTTGCGATGGCTCAAAAATTTCAGTAAAATCAATGGTTTCGAAAGAATCGTCAACAAAAGACACCGAATTTACCTGATCGTTGCGCTTATTATGGCCTGTTTTAGTTGAGTTTGACGTACCAGTGGAATTTGACTTAGTTTGACAAACACTGGAGATGTGATGTTGAACAAATGTTACAAACTGTTTTGTTTTTGTAATGAAAACAGTCTTTTCTTTGATGGGAAGTGCCACAGGCTGGACACGATTTGAAACTATTATCATTAAGTGTTTTGAAAGGTACCTTTTTTTAAATGTTGGACGGCATAGACCTCGGATTTTTCTTCCCCTTTGATTTCCAAACATGATGGTTGATTCATATATGTTGGCTATTTGTTATGTTATTCCAAAGTCGGATTTGTTTTTTGAAGTACTGCAGAACGAACTTTATCGTGTGGAGTATGTATGACTAACATGTCGCGAATTTCATTATCCACATACGAGTGAGAACAGCCTTCTTTTTCGCAGTAAAATTGACATTCTTTTGACGCACCTCTAAGATCTGCAATCCAATCTGCATACGTTTGATTTGGTTTCATTGTTGTTTTATAAAATTGAAACCTAGCAGCAAGGACGTGCTGTTTTTTGATAAAATGTTCATTTAACTTTGAAATTATATCCTTATAGCATTGCTCTTGTACTTTCCCGTAAAATAATTTCTGTAGCAGCTCGAGCTGAGAACACATGCACGTTCTATTTCCTCATTTTGAACACCACTTGCCACAAAATGTTGCTCTAATTGAAGAACATATGTGGACCAGTTATCCGTGGCTTTTGAAAAATTACGAAAAATTGGCACAGACGATTGAGATTTTTCTGCTACAAGCAGTCTTGATATTCTGTGCTGATTTTCGTCCATCAGTTGATTCAAAAATTGTTGATTTGTATGTTGAAGATGTTGAAGTAATTGTGATATTGCTTGAGCATCCATTGTACGTGGTTTCTTTAAAATACTCGTCGCCAAATGAAATGATTATTTCCTTGATTTTCCAATAAGATTAACTATATAAGATTTTTTATAAAAAAATGAAACTTTTTATTTCAACAATTTGATAAAGAATGAATTAAAATATGAAAAAATTATTAACGAATTTGGAAATATAAAAACAGGTAACTTGATTATCAAAATGAATTACAACAGTTTATTAAACATAGAACAATAATTCTACCGATCTATCAAATTGACCAATTTCTACAAATACACATTATGCCACAAATGATATACCATATTAAGTGCAATCATAATGCTTTAAAATGATGCCTAAATGACTGTCATAGCGTGAAAACTGTCAATGTTATTTGCAGCCATATCGGAACCTAAAAATACCGCGTTTTTAAAGCTGTGAAAATAATTCTACCGATATATCCAATTAGCTATTTTCTAAATATATATTATGGAAAAAAATTATATACCAAAACAAATGGCAACTATAATGCAATAAAAAGATATATAAACGACTGCTATAACATGAAAACTATAAAAGATATTTGCAACCATCCAATTTTTGTAAAAATTCATTATGCCACAAATTGTACACCAAAACAAAGTGCAACTGTAATGCTTTAAAATGATGCATAAACGAAAAATTAAAGTGCAATCATAATGCTCTAAAATGATGCATAAATGACTGTCATAGCATGAAAACTATCAAAGTTATTCATAACCATATCGGAACCTCAAATTACCGCCTTTTTAAACCTGGGAAAATAATTCTACCGATCTATCCAATCGGCCATTTTCTAAAACTACATTATGCACTAAATTATATACCAAAACAAATGGCAATTTTAATGCTTAAAATGGTGCATAAACGACTGTCCTAACACGAAAACTCCCAATGTTATTTGCAACCATAGCGGAACCTCAGATTACTGCGTTTATTATACATAGAACAATTATTGTACCGATCTATCAAATTGAATAATTTCTAAAAATACACATTATGCTACAAATGATATACCATATTAAAGTGCAATCATAATGCTTTAAAATAATGTCTAAATGACTATCATAGCATGAAAACTGTCAATGTTAATCGGAACCTCAATTCTACCGATCTATCCAATTGGCCATTTTCTAAATATATATTATGCAATAAATTATATACCACAACAAATGGCAACTATAATGCAATAAAAAGATATATAAACGACTGCAATAATATGAAAACTATAAATGATATTTGCAACCATATCGGAGCCTTAAATTACCGCATTTCTAAACCTGTACCAATAAATATACCGATCTATCCATTTTTTTAAAAAATTCATTATGCCACAAATTATACACCAAAACAAAGTGCAACTGTAATGCTTTAAAGTGATGCATAAACGATTGTTCTGGCATGAAAACTGTCAAAGTTATTTGCAACCATATCGGAACCTCAAATCACAGCGTTTTTAAACTTAGAACAATTCTACCGATCCTTCAAATTGACCATTTTTTAGACGAACACATTATGCCACAAATGATATACCAAATTAAAGTGCAATCATAATGCTTTAAAATGAAGCATAAATGACTGTCATAGCATGAAAATTGTCAAAGTTATTCACAACCATATCGGAACCTCAAACTACCGCCTTTTTAAACCTGGAAAAATAATTCTACCGATCTATCCAATTGGCCATTTTCTAAAAATACATTATGCAATAAATTATATGCCAAAACAAATGGCAATTTTATTGCAATAGAAAGATATATAAACGACTGCAATAACATGAAAACTATAAAAGATATTTGCAACCATATCGGAGCCTTAAATTACCGCATTTCTAAACCTGTACCACTAAATATACCGATCTATCCTATTTTTGTAAAACTCATTATGCTAATAATTATACACCAAAACAAAGTTCAACTGTAATTCTTTAAAATGATGCATAAACGATTGTCCTGGCATGAATACTGTCAATATCGGAACCTCAGATTACTGCGTTTGATACATAGAACAATAATTCTACCGATCTATCAAGTTGAACAATTTGTATAAACACATGCTACAAATGATATACCATATTAAAGTGCAATCATAATGCTTTAAAAAGATGTCTAAATGACTATCATAGCGTGAAAACTGTCAATGTTATTTGCAGTCATATCGGAACCTCAAATTACCGCATTTTTAAAGCTGTGAAAATAGTTCTACCGATCTATCCAGTTGGCCATTTTCTAAAAATATATTGTGCAATAAATTATATATCAAAACAAATGGCAACTATAATGCAATAAAAAGATATACAAACGACTGCAATAACATGAAAACTATAAATGATATTTGCGACCATATCGGAACCTTAAATTACCGCATTTCTAAACCTGTACCAATAAATATACCGATCTATCCAATTTTTTTAAAAATTCATTATGCCACAAATTATACACCAAAACAAAGTTCAGCTGTAATGCTTTAAAATGATGCATAAACGATTGTCCTGGCATGAAAACTATCAATGTTATTTGCAACCATATGGGAACCTCAAATCACAGCGTTTTTATACATAGAACAACAATTCTACCGATCCTTCAAATTGACCATTTTTTTGACGAACACATTATGCCAAATTAAAGTGCAATCATAATGCTTTAAAATGATGCATAAATGACTGTCATAGCATGAAAACTGTCAAAGTTATTTACAACCATATCGGAACCTCAAAATACCGCCTTCTTAAACCTGGGAAAATAATTCTACCGATCTATCCAATTGGCCATTTTCTAAAAATACATAATGCAATAAATTATATCCCAAAACAAATGGCAATTTTAATGCTTTAAAATGGTGCATAAATGACTGTCATAGCACGAAAACTGCCAAAGTTAATTGCAACCAGATTACTGCGTTTAATGAACATAGAACAATAATTCTACCGATCTATCAAATTGACCAATTTCTAAAAATACACGTTATGCTACAAATGATAAACCATATTAACGTGCAATCATAATACTTTAAAATGATGCCTAAATGACTGTCATAGCGTGAAAACTGTCAATGTTATTTGCAGCCATATCGGAACCTTAAAATACCGCGTTTTTAAAGCTGTGAAAATAATTCTACCGATCTATCCAATCAGCCATTTTCTAAAAATATATTATGCAACTAATTATATACCAAAACAAATGGCAACTATAATGCAATAAAAAGATATATAAACGACTGCAATAACATGAAAACTATAAAAGATATTTGCAACCATATCGGAGCCTTAAATTACCGCATTTCCCAACCTGTACCAATAAATATACCGATCTATCCAATTTTTGTAAAAATTCATTATGCCACAAATTGTACACCAAAACAAAGTGCAACTGTAATGCTTTAAAATGATGCATAAACGATTGTCCTGGCATAAAAACTGTCAAAGTTATTTGCAACCATATCGGAACCTCAAATCACAGAGTTTTTAAACATAGAACAACAATTCTACCGATCCTTCAAATTGACCATTTTTTAGACGAACACATTATGCCACAAATGATATACCAAATTAAAGTGCAATCATAATGCTTTAAAATGATGCATAAATGACTGTCATAGCATGAAAACTGTCAAAGTTATTCACAACCATATCGGAACCTCAAATAACCGCCTTTTTAAACCTGGAAAAATAACTCTATCGATCTACCCAATTGGCCATTTTCTAAAACTACATTATGCACTAAATTGTATACCAAAACAAATGGTAATTTTAATGCTTTAAAATGGTGCATAAACGACTGTCCTAGCACGAAAACTGCCAAAGTTAATTGCAACCATATCGGAACATCAGATTACTGCGTTTATTAAACATAGAACAATAATTCTACCGATCTATCCAATTGGCCATTTTCTAAAAATACATTATGCAATAAATTATACATCAAAACAAATGGCAATTTTAATGCTTTACAAGTAGGAAAGTATAGTCGGGCATGCCGACCATATGATACCCTACACCATGAGTATATTTTTACAATTTTTACTTTTATAAATTTTTTATTTTTTGTAAAGAAACATTTATGTTGAATATTACTATAATTCCAAAATATTTAAGCCATTTATTGATAAAAAACTAAAATTTCTAATGAGGCTTTATACAGGTCAAATATGGGCCGATCCTCGGTAAATTTGGGAAAAGTATATATTTCTAAATAACAGTTAGTTTTGTTGAGTTTCATTGCGATACAAATGGTTACAAGTCAATTTTAGACGTTTAAGTCATTTTTTGAAGGGGGGTTTGTATGGGGGCTAGGCTCAAATATAGGTCGATCCTTACGAAAATCTGCAGTATCGTTTATACTTATATAAAACTTATTTGTGCCAATTTTTAGAGAGGTAGCAGAATATTTGACGTAATTATACATAAAAAGTTCAAATCGGGAGGTACGTTGTATGGGGGCTTGGTGAAATAATGGACCGATTTCAACCATTGTCAATAGGCTTCGTCATTGTGCCAAAAAACATGCTTGGTCCAAATTCATCAAATTATCTGGAAATTGCGGCCTGTACCTTGCGCACAAGGTCTACATGGACACCACCGACAGACGACGACGGACATGTCTTAATCGACTCAAAAAATGATTCTGAATCGATCGGTATACTTTAAGGTGGGTATTGGACCAATATTTTTGTATGTTACAAACATCAGCACAAACGTATAATACCCTCCCCACTATAGTGGTGTAGGGTATAAAAACACACATTATGCTACAAATGATATTCGATATTAAAGTACAATCATAATGCTTCTAAATGATGCCTAAATGACTGTCTTAACGTGAAAACTGTCAATGTTATTTGCAGCCATATCGGAACCTTAAAATACCGCGTTTTTAAAGCTGTGCAAATAACTCTACGGATCTATCCAATTAGCCATTTTCTAAAAATATATTATGCAACAAATTATATACCAAAACAAATGGCAACTATAATGCAATAAAAAGATATATAAACGACTGCTATAACATGAAAAGTATAAAAGATATTTGCAACCATGTCGGAGCCTTAAATTATCGCACTTCCAAACCTGTACCAATAAATATACCGATCTATCAAATTTTTGTAAAATTTCATTATGCCACAAATTGTACACCAAAACAAAGTGCAACTGTAATGCTTTAAAATGATGCATAAACGATTTTCCTGGCATAAAAACTGTCAAAGTTATTTGCAACCATATCGGAACCTCAAATCACAGCGTTTTTAAACATAGAACAACAATTCTACCGATCCTTCAAATTGACCATTTTTTAGACGAACACATTAAGCCAAATTAAAGTGCAATCATAATGCTTTAAAATGATGCATAAATGACTCGCATAGCATGAAAACTGTCAAAGTTATTCACAACCATATCGGAACTTCAAATTACCGCCATCTTAAACCTGGGAAAATAATTCTACCGATCTATCCAATTGACATTTTCTAAAAATACATTATGCAATAAATTATATACCAAAACAAATGGCAATTTTAATGTTTTAAAATGGTGCATGAACGACTGTCCTAGCACGAAAACAGCCAAAGTTAATTGCAACCATATCGGAATCTCAGATTACTGCGTTTATTAAACATAGAACAATAATTCTACCGATCTATCAAATTGAGCAATTTGTAAAAAAACACATTATGCTACAAATGATATACCATATTAAAGTGCAATCATAATGCTTTAAAATCATGCCTAAATGACTGTCATTGCGTGAAAACTGTTAGTGTTATTTGCAGCCATATCGGAACCTTAAAATACCGCGTTTTTAAAGCTGTGAAAATAATTCTACCGATTTATCCAATTAGCCATTTTATAAAAATATATTATGCAACAAGTTATATACCAAAATAAATGGCAACTATAATGCAATAAAATGATATATAAACGACTGCTATAACATGAAAACTATAACAGATATTTGCAACCATATCGGAGCCTTAAATTACCGCATTTCCAAACCTGTACCAATAAATATACCGATCTATCCAAATTTTGTAAAAATTCATTATGCCACAAATTGTACACCAAAACAAAGTGCAACTGTAATGCTTTAAAATGATGCATAAACTGTCAAAGTTATTTGCAACCATATCAGAACCTCAAATCACAGCGTTTTTAAACATAGAACAACAATTCTACCGATCCTTCAAATTGACCATTTTTTAGACGAACACATTATGTCAAATTAAAGTGCAATCATAATGCTTTAAAATGATGCATAAATGACTGTCATAGCATGAAAACTGTCAAAGTTATTCACAACCATATCGGAACTTCAAATTACCGCCTTTTTAAACCTGGGAAAATAATTCTACCGATCTATCCAATTGGCCATTTTCTAAAAATACATTATGCAATAAATTATATACCAAAACAAATGGCAATTTTAATGTTTTAAAATGGTGCATGAACGACTGTCCTAGCACGAAAACAGCCAAAGTTAATTGCAACCATATCGGAACCTCAGATTACTGCGTTTAATAAACATAGAACAATAATTCTACCGATCTATCAAATTGACCAATTTGTAAAAAAAACATTATGCTACAAATGATACACCATATTAAAGTGCAATCATAATGCTTTAAAATCATGCCTAAATGATTGTCATAGCGTGAAAACTGTTAGTGTTATTTGCAGCCATATCGGAGCCTTAAAATACCGCGTTTTTAAAGCTGTGAAAATAATTCTACCGATCTATCCAATTAGCCATTTTATAAAAATATATTATGCAACAAGTTATATACCAAAATAAATGGCAACTGTAATGCAATAAAATGATATATAAACGACTGCTATAACATGAAAACTATAAAAGATATTTGCAACCATATCGGAGCCTTAAATTACCGCATTTCTAAAACTGTACCAATAAATATACCGATCTATCCTATTTTTGTAAAACTCATTATGCTACAAATTATACACCAAAACAAAGTTCAACTGTAATGCTTTAAAATGATGCATAAACGATTGTCCTGGCATGAAAACTGTCAAAGTTATTTGCAACCATATGGGAACCTCAAATCACAGCGTTTTTAAACATAGAACAACAATTCTATCGATCCTTCAAATTGACCATTTTTTAGACGAACACATTATGCCACAAATGATATACCAATATAAAGTGCAATCATAGTGCTTTAAAATGTTGCATAAATGACTGTGCAACATTTAGATCTACCGATCTATCTAATTGGCCATTTTCTAAAACTTCATTATGCACTAAATTATATACCAAAACAAATGGCAATTTTAATGCTTTAAAATGGTGCATAAACGACTGTCCTGGCACGAAAACTGCCAAAGTTAATTGCAACCATATCGGAAACTCAGATTACTGCATTTGATACATAGAACAATAATTCTACCGATCTATCAAATTGACCAATTTCTAAAAATACACATTATGCTACAAATGATATACCATACTAAAGTGCAATCATAATGCTTTAAAATGATGCCTAAATGACTGTAATAGCGTGAAAACTGTCAATGTTATTTGCAGCCATATCGGAACCTTAAAATACCGCGTTTTTAAAGCTGTGAATATAATTCTACCGATCTATCCAATTAGCCATTTTCTAAAAATATATTATGCAACAAATTATATACCAAAACAAATGGCAACTATAATGCAATAAAAAGATATATAAACGACTGCAATAACATGAAAACTATAAAAGATATTTGCAACCATATCGGAGCCTTAAATTACCGCATTTCTAAACCTGTACCAAAAAATATACCGACCTATCCTACTTTGTAAAACTCATTATGCTACAAATTATACACCAAAACAAAGTTCAACTGTAATGCTTTAAAATGATGCATAAACGATTGTCCTGGCATGAAAACTGTCAATGTTATTTGCAACCATATCGGAACCTCAAATCACAGCGTTTTTAAACATAGAACAACAATTCTACTGATCCATCAAATTGACCATTTTTTAGACGAACACATTATGCCACAAATGATATATCAATATAAAGTGCAATCATAATGCTCTAAAATGATGCATAAATGACTGCCATAGCATGAAAACTGTCAAAGTTATTCACAACTATATCGAAACTCAAATTACCGCCTTTTTATCTGGGAAAATAATACTACGGATCTATCCAATTTTCCATTTTCTAAAAATACATTATGCAATAAATTAAAATACCAAAACAATTTTAATGCTTTAAAATGGTGCATAAACTATTGTTCTAGCACGAAAACTGCCAAAGTTAATTGCAACCATATGGGAACCTCAGATTACTGCTTTATTAAACATAGAACAATATTTCTACCGATCTATTAAATTGACCAATTTCTAAAAATACACATTATGCTACAAATGATATACCATATTAAAGTGCAATCATAATGCTTTAAAATGGTGCCTAATGACTGTCATAGCGTGAAAACTGTCAATGTTATTTGCAGCCATATCGGAACCTTAAAATACTGCGTTTTTAAAGCTGTGAAAAAAATTAAATATTATGCAATAAATTATATACCAAAAAAATGGCAACTATAATGCAATAAAAAGATATATAACGACTGCTATAACATGAAAACTATAAAGATATTTGCAACCATATGGACCTTAAATTACCGCATTTCCTTTAAAATGATGCATAAACGATTGTCCTGGCATGAAAACTGTCAAAGTTATTTGCAACCATATCGGAACCTCAAATCACAGCGTTTTTAAACATAGAACAACAATTCTACCGATCCTTCAAATTGACCATTTTTTAGACGAACACATTATGCCACAAATGATACACCAAATTAAAGTGCAATCATAATGCTTTAAAATGATGCATAAATGACTGTCATAGCATGAAAACTGTCAAAGTTATTTGCAACCATATCGGAACCTCAAATCACAGCGATTTTAAACATAGAACAACAATTCTACCATCCTTCAAATTGACCATTTTTAAGACGAACACATTATGCCACAAATGATATAACAAATAAAAGTGCAATCATAATGCTTTAAAATGATGCATAAATGACTGTCATAGCATAAAAACTGTCAAAGTTATTCACAACCATATCGGAACCTCAAATTACCGCCTTCTTAAACCTGGGAAAATAATTCTACCGATCTATCCAATTGGCCATTTACTAAAAATACATTATGCAATAAATTATATACCAAAACAAATGGCAATTTTAATGCCTAAAATGGTGTATAAACGACTGCCCTAGCACGAAAACTGCCAAAGTTAATTGCAACCATATCGGAACCTCACATTACTGCGTTTATTAAACATAGAACAATAATTCTACAGATCTATTAAATTGACCAATTTCTAAACATACACATTATGCTACAAATGATATACCATATTAAAGTGCAATATAATGATTTAAAATGATGCCTAAATGACTGTCATAGCGTGAAAACTGTTAGTGTTATTTGCAGCCATATCGGAGCCTTAAAATACCGCGTTTTTAAAGCTGTAAAAATAATTCTACCGATCTATCCAATTAGCCATTTTCTAAAAATATATTATGCAACAAATTATATACCAAAACAAATGGCAACTATAATGCAATAAAAAGATATATAAACGACTGCTATAACACGAAAACTACAAAAGATATTTGCAACCATATCGGAGCCTTAAATTACCGCATTTCCTAACCTGTACCAATGAATATACCGATCTATCCAATTTTTTTAAAAATTCATTATGCCACAAATTATACACCAAAACAAAGTGCAACTGTAATGCTTTAAAATGATGCATAAACGATTGTCCTGGCATGAAAACTGTCAAAGTTATCACAGCATTTTTAAATATAGAACAACAATTCTACCGATCCTTCAAATTGACCAATTTGTAAAAACACATTATGCTACAAATGCTATACCATATTGAAGTGCAATCATAATGCTTTAAAATGATTCATAAATGACTGTCATAGCGTGAAAACTGCCAATGTTATTTGCAGCCATATCGGAACCTTAAAATACCGCGTTTTTAAAGCTGTAAAAATAATTATACCGATCTATCCAATTGGCAATTTTCTAAAAATACATTACGCAATAAATTATATACCAAAACAAATGGCAACTATAATGCAATAAAAAGATATATAAACGACTGCTATAACATGAAAACTATAAAAGATATTTGCAACCATATGGGAGACTTAAATTACCGCATTTTTAAAGCTGTGCCAATAAATATACCGATCTATCCAATTTTTGTAAAAATTCATTATGCCACAAATTGTACACCAAAACAAAGTTCAACTGTAATGCTTTAAAATGATGAATAAACGATTGTCCTGGCATGAAAACTGTCAAAGTTATTTGCAACCTATCGGAACCTCAAATCACAGCGTTTTTAACATAGAACAACAATTCTACCGATCCTTCAAATTGACCATTTTTTAGACGAACACATTATGCCACAAATGATATACCAAATAAAAGTGCAATCATAATGCTTTATAATGATGCATAAATGACTGTCATAGCACGAAAACTGTCAAAGTTATTCACAACCATATCGGAACTTCAAATTACCGCCTTTTTAAACCTGGGAAAATAATTCTACCGATCTATCCAATTGGCCATTTTCTAAAAATATATTATGCAATAAATTATATACCAAAACAATATGCAACTATAATGCAATAAAAAGATATATAAACGGCTGCAATAACATGAAAACTATAAAAGATATTCACAACCATATCGGAGCCTTAAATTACCGCATTTCTAAACCTGTACCAATAAATATACCGATCTATCCTATTTTTGTAAAACTCATTATGCTACAAATTATACACCAAAACAAAGTTCAACTGTAATGCTTTAAAATGATGCATAAACGATTGTCCTGGCATGAAAACTGTCAAAGTTATTTGCAACCATATCGGAATCTCAAATCACAGCGTTTTTAAACATAGAACAACAATTCTACCGATCCATCAAATTGAATATTTTTTAGACGAACACATTATGCCACAAATGATATACCAATATAAAGTGCAATCATAATACCAAAACAAATTGCAATTTTAATGCTTTAAAATGGTGTATAAACGACTGTCCTAGCACGAAAACTGCCAAATTAAATTGCAACCATATCGGAACTTCAAATTACCGCCTTTTTAAACCTGGGAAAATAATTCTACCGATCTATCCAATTGGCCATTTTCTAAAAATACATTATGCAATAAATTATATACCAAAACAAATGGCAATTTTAATGCCTTAAAATGGTGTATAAACGACTGTCCTAGCACGAAAACTGCCAAAGTTAATTGCAACCATATGGGAACCTCACATTACTGCGTTTATTAAACATAGAACAATAATTCTACAGATCTATTAAATTGACCAATTTCTAAACATACACATTATGCTACAAATGATATACCATATTAAAGTGCAATATAATGATTTAAAATGATGCCTAAATGACTGTCATAGCGTGAAAACTGTTAGTGTTATTTGCAGCCATATCGGAATCTCAAAATACCGCGTTTTTAAAGCTGTAAAAATAATTCTACCGATCTATCCAATTAGCCATTTTCTAAAAATATATTATGCAAAAAATTATATACCAAAACAAATGGCAACTATAATGCAATAAAAAGATATATAAACGACTGCTATAACACGAAAACTACAAAAGATATTTGCAACCATATCGGAGCCTTAAATTACCGCATTTCCTAACCTGTACCAATGAATATACCGATCTATCCAATTTTTTTAAAAATTCATTATGCCACAAATTATACACCAAAACAAAGTGCAACTGTAATGCTTTAAAATGATGCATAAACGATTGTCCTGGCATGAAAACTGTCAAAGTTATCACAGCATTTTTAAACATAGAACAACAATTCTACCGATCCTTCAAATTGACCAATTTGTAAAAACACATTATGCTACAAATGCTATACCATATTGAAGTGCAATCATAATGCTTTAAAATGATTCATAAATGACTGTCATAGCGTGAAAACTGCCAATGTTATTTGCAGCCATATCGGAACCTTAAAATACCGCGTTTTTAAAGCTGTAAAAATAATTATACCGATCTATCCAATTGGCAATTTTCTAAAAATACATTACGCAATAAATTATATACCAAAACAAATGGCAACTATAATGCAATAAAAAGATATATAAACGACTGCTATAACATGAAAACTATAAAAGATATTTGCAACCATATGGGAGACTTAAATTACCGCATTTTTAAAGCTGTGCCAATAAATATACCGATCTATCCAATTTTTGTAAAAATTCATTATGCCACAAATTGTACACCAAAACAAAGTTCAACTGTAATGCTTTAAAATGATGAATAAACGATTGTCCTGGCATAAAAACTGTCAAAGTTATTTGCAACCCTATCGGAACCTCAAATCACAGCGTTTTTAAACATAGAACAACAATTCTACCGATCCTTCAAATTGACCATTTTTTAGACGAACACATTATGCCACAAATGATATACCAAATAAAAGTCATCATAATGCTTTATAATGATGCATAAATGACTGTCATAGCACGAAAACTGTCAAAGTTATTCACAACCATATCGGAACTTCAAATTACCGCCTTTTTAAACCTGGGAAAATAATTCTACCGATCTATCCAATTGGCCATTTTTTAAAAATTAATTATGCAATAAATTATATACCAAAACAAAATGCAACTATAATGCAATAAAAAGATATATAAACGGCTGCAATAACATGAAAACTATAAAAGATATTTGCAACCATATCGGAGCCTTAAATTACCGCATTTCTAAACCTGTACCAATAAATATACCGATCTATCCTATTTTTGTAAAACTCATTATGCTACAAATTATACACCAAAACAAATTCAACTGTAATGCTTTAAAATGATGCATAAACGATTGTCCTGGCATGAAAACTGTCAAAGTTATTTGCAACCATATCGGAATCTCAAATCACAGCGTTTTTAAACATAGAACAACAATTCTACCGATCCATCAAATTGAATATTTTTTAGACGAACACATTATGCCACAAATGATATACCAATATAAAGTGCAATCATAATACCAAAACAAATTGCAATTTTAATGCTTTAAAATGGTGTATAAACGACTGTCCTAGCACGAAAACTGCCAAAGTAAATTGCAACCATATGGGAACCTCAGATTACTGCGTTTATTAAACATAGAACAATAATTCTACCGATCTATCAAATTGACCAATTCTAAAAAAACACATTATGCAATAATGCTTTAAAATGATGCCTAAATGACTGTCATAGCGTAAAATGTCAATGTTATTTGTAGCCATATCGGAACCTCAAAATACCGCGTTTTTAAAGCTGTGAAAATAATTCTACCGATCTATCCAATTAGCCATTTTCTAAAAATATATTATGCAACAAATTATATACCAAAACAAATGGCAACTATAATGCAATAAAAAGATATATAAACGACTGCAATAACATGAAAACTATAAATGATATTTGCAACCATATCGGAGCCTTAAATTACCGCATTTCCAAACCTGTACCAATAAATATACCGATCTATCCAATTTTTTTAAAAATTCATTATGCCACAAATTATACACCAAAACAAAGTGCAACTGTAATGCTTTAAAATGATGCATAAACGATTGTTCTGGCATGAAAACTGTCAAAGTTATTTGCAACCATATCGGAACCTCAAATCACAGCGTTTTTAAACATAGAACAACAATTCTACCGATCCTTCAAATTGACCATTTTTTAGACGAACACATTATGCTACAAATGACATACCAAATTAAAGTGCCCGACTTTACTTTCCTACTTGTTAAACTGGGAAAATAAATCTACCGATCTATCCAACTGGCCATTTTCTAAAAATACATTATGCAATAAATTATATACCAAAACAAATGGCAATTTTAATGCTTTAAAATGGTGCATAAACGACTGTCCTAGCACGAAAACTGCCAAAGTTAATTGCAACCATATCGGAACCTCAGATTACTGCGTTTATTAAACATAGAACAATAATTCTACCGATCTATCAAATTGACCAATTTCTAAAAATACACATTATGCTACAAATGATATACCATATTAAAGTGCAATCATAATGCTTTAAAAATGCTTTAAAATGATGCATAAATGACTGTCATAGCATGAAAACTGTCAAAGTTATTCACAACCATATCGGAACCTCAAATTACCGCCTTTTTAAACCTGGGAAAATGACTCTACCGATCTACCCAATTGGCCATTTTCTAAAACTACATTATGCTCTAAATTATATACCAAAACAAATGGTAATTTTAATGCTCTAAAATGGTGCATAAACGGCTGTCCTAGCACGAAAACTGCCAAAGTTAATTGCAACCATAGCGGAACCTCAGATTACTGCGTTTATTATACATAGAACCGATCTATCAAATTGACCAATTTCTAAAAATACACATTATGCTACAAATGATATACCATATTAAAGTGCAATCATAATTCTTTAAAATGATGCCTAAATGACTGGCATAGTGTGAAAACTGTCAATGTTATTTGCAGCCATATTGGAACCTTAAAATATCGCGTTTTTAAAGCTGTGAAAATAATTCTACCGATCTATCCAATTGGCCATTTTCTAAAAATATATTATGCAGTAAATTATATACCAAAACAAATGGCAACTATAATGCAATAAAAAGATATATAAACGACTGCAATAACATGAAAACTATAAATGATATTTGCAACCATATCGAAGCCTTAAATTACCGCATTTCTAAACCTGTGCCAATAAATATACCGATCTATCCAATTTTTGTAAAAATTCCTTATGCCACAAATTGTACACCAAAACAAAGTGCAACTGTAATGCTTTAAAATGATGTCCTGGCATAAAAACTGTCAAAGTTATTTGCAACCATATCGGAACCTCAAATCACAGCGTTAGAACATAGAACAACAATTCTACCGATCCTTCAAATTGACCATTTTTTAGACGAACACATTATGTCACAAATGATATACCAATATAAATTGCAATCATAATGCTCTAAAATGATGCACAAATGACTGTCATAGCATGAAAATTGTCAAAGTTATTCACAACCATATCGGAACCTTAAATTACCGCCTTTTTAAACCTGGGAAATAATACTACCGATCTAAGTTAATTGCAACCATAGCGGAACCTCAGAATTCAGATCTATTCAGATCTATCCTATTTTTGTAAAAACTCATTTTACCACAAATTATACACCAAAAAAAAGTGCAACTGTAATGCTTTAAAATGATGCATAAACGATTGTCATGGCATAAAAACTGTCAATGGGAACCTCAAATCACAGCGTTTTTAAACATAGAACAACAATTCTACCGATCCATCAAATTGACCATTTTTTAGACGAACACATTATGCCACAAATGATATACCTAAATGATTGTCATAGCGTGAAAACTGTCAATGTTATTTGCAGCCATATCGGAACCTTAAAATACCGCGTTTTTAAAGCTGTGAAAATAATTCTACCGATCTATCCAATTAGCCATTTTCTAAAAATATTATGCAACAAATTATATACCAAAACAAATGGCAACTATAATGCAATAAAAAGATATATAAACGACTGCTATAACATGAAAACTATAAAAGATATTTGCAACCATATCGGAGCCTTAAATTACCGCATTTCCAAACCTGTACCAATAAATATACCGATCTATCCAATTTTTGTTAAAAATTCATTATGCCACAAATGGTACACCAAAACAAAGTGCAACTGTAATGCTTTAAAATGATGCATAAACGATTGTCCTGGCATGAAAACTGTCAAAGTTATTTGCAACCATATCGGAACCTCAAATCACAGTGTTTTTAAACATAGAACAACAATTCTACCGATCTATCAAATTGACCAATTTCTAAAAACACACATTATGCTACAAATGATATACCATATTAAAGTGCAATCATAATGCTTTAAAATGATGCCTAAATGACTGTCATAGCGTGAAAACTGTCAATGTTATTTGCAGCCATATCGAAACCTTAAAATACCGCGTTTTTAAAGCTGTGAAAATAATTCTACCGATCTATCCAATTAGCCATTTTCTAAAAATATATTATGCAACAAATTATATACCAAAACAAATGGCAACTATAATGCAATAAAAAGATATATAAACCACTGCTATAACATGAAAACTATAAAAGATATTTGCAGCCATATCGGAGCCTTAAATTACCGCATTTCCAAACCTATACCAATTAATATACCGATATATTCAATTTTTGTAAAAGTTCATAATGCCACAAATTGTACACCAAAACAAAGTGCAACTGTAATGCTTTAAAATGATGCATAAACGATTGTCCTGGCATAAAAACTGTCAAAGTTATTTGCAACCATATCGGAACCTCAAATCACAGCGGTTTTAAACATAGAACAACAATTCTACCGATCCTTAAAATGGACCATTTTTTAGACGAACACATTATGCCACAAATGATATACCAATTAAAGTGCAATCATAATGCTTTAAAATGATGCATAAATGACTGTCATAGCGTGAAAACTGTCAATGTTATTTGCAGTCATATCGGAACCTCAAATTACCGCATTTTTAAAGCTGTGAAAACTGTCAAAGTTATTCACAACCATATCGGAACTTCAAATTACCGCCTTTTTAAACCTGGGAAAATAATTCTACCGATCTATCCAACTGGCCATTTTCTAAAAATACATTATGCAATAAATTATATACCAAAACAAATGGCAATTTTAATGCTTTAAAATGGTGCATAAACGACTGTCCTAGCACGAATACTGCCAAAGTTGATTGCAGCCATATCGGAACCTCAGATTACTGCATTCGATACATAGAACAATAATTCTACCGATCTATCAAATTGACCAATTTGTAAAAACACACATTATGCTACAAATGATATACCATATTAAAGTGCAATCATAATGCTTTAAAATGATTCATAAATGACTGTCATAGCATGAAAACTGTCAAAGTTATTCACAACCATATCGGAACCTCAATTTACACATTATGCTACAAATGATATACCATATTAAAGTGCAATCATAATTTTTTTAAAAATTCATTATGCCACAAATTATACACCAAAACAAAGTGCAACTCTAATGCTTTAAAATGATGCATAAACGATTGTTCTGGCATGAAAACTGTCAAAGTTATTTGCAACCATATCGGAACCTCAAATCACAGCGTTTTTAAACATAGAACAACAATTCTACCGATCCTTCAAATTGACCATTTTTTAGACGAACACATTATGCCACAAATGATATACCAAATTAAAGTCAGATTACTGCGTTTATTATATATAGAACAATAATTATACCGATCTATCAAATTGAATAATTTCTAAAAATACACATTATGCTACAAATGATATACCATATTGAAGTTCAATCATAATGCTTTAAAATTATTCATAAATGACTGTCATAGCGTGAAAACTGTCAATGTTATTTGTAGCTATATCGGAACCTCAAACTACCGCGTTTTGAAAGCTGTGAAAATAATTCTACCGATCTATCCAATTGGCCATTTTCTAAAAATATATTATGCAATAAATTATATACCAAAACAAATGGCAACTATAATGCAATAAGAAGATATATAAACGACTGCAATAACATGAAAACTATAAATGATATTTGCAACCATATCGGAGCCTTAAATTACCGCATTTCTAAACCTGTACCAATAAATATACCGATCTATCCTATTTCTGTAAAACTCATTATGCCACAAATTATACACCAAAACAAAGTTCAACTGTAATGCTTTAAAATGATGCATAAACGATTGTCCTGGCATGAAAACTGTCAATGTTATTTGCGACCATATGGGAACCTCAAATCACAGCGTTTTTAAATATAGAACAACAATTCAACCGATCTATCAAGTTGACCAATTTGTAAAACCACACATTATGCTACAAATGATATACCATATTAAAGTGCAATCATAATGCTTTAAAATGATGTCTAATTGACTATCATAGCGTGAAAACTGTCAATGTTATTTGCAGTCATATCGGAATCTCAAATTACCGCATTTTTAAAGCTGTGAAAATAGTTCTACCGATTTATCCAATTGGCCATTTTCTAAAAATATATTATGCAATAAATTATATACCAAAACAAATGGCAACTATAATGCAATAAAAAGATATATAAACGACTGCAATAACCTGAAAACTGTCAATGATATTTGCAACCATATCGGAGCCTTAAATTACCGCATTTCTAAACCTGTACCAATAAATATACCGATCTATTCAATTTTTGTAAAAATTCATTATGCCACAAATTATACACCAAAACAAAGTGCAACTGTAATGCAACCATAGCGGAACCTCAGATTACTGCGTTTATTATACATAGAGCAATAATTATACCGATCCTTCAAATTGAATAATTTCTAAAAATACACATTATGCTACAAATGATATACCATATTGAAGTGCAATCATAATGCTTTAAAATGAAAATAAAAATTCATAAATGACTGTCATAGCGTGAAAACTGTCAATGTTATTTGCAGCCATATCGGAACCTCAAACAACCGCGTTTTGAAAGCTGTGAAAATAATTTCACCGATCTATCCAATTGGCCATTTTCTAAAAATATATTATGCAATAAATTATATACCAAAACAAATGGCAACTATAATGCACTAAAAAGATATATAAACGACTGCAATAACATGAAAACTATAAATGATATTTGCAACCATATCGGAACCTTCAATTACCGCATTTCTAAACCTGTACTAATAAATATACCGATCTATCCTATTTCTGTAAAACTCATTATGCCACAAATTATACACCAAAACAAAGTTCAACTGTAATGCTTTAAAAAGATGCATAAACGATTGTCCTGGCATGAAAACTGTTAATGTTATTTGCAACCATATGGGAACCTCAAATCACAGCGTTTTTAAATATAGAACAACAATTCAACCGATCTATCAAGTTGACCAATTTGTAAAACCACACATTATGCTACAAATTATATACCATATTAAAGTGCAATCATAATGCTTTAAAATGATGTCTAATCGACTATCATAGCGTGAAAACTGTCAATGTTATTTGCAGTCATATCGGAATCTCAAATTACCGCATTTTTAAAGCTGTGAAAATAATTCTACCGATCTATCCAATTGGCCATTTTCTAAAAATATATTATGCAATAAATTATATACCAAAACAAATAGCAACTATAATGCAATAAAAAGATTTATAAACGACTGCAATAACATGAAAACTGTCAATGATATTTGCCACCATATCGGAGCCTTAAATTACCGCATTTCCAAACCTGTACCAATAAATATACCGATCTATCCAATTTTTGTAAAAATTCATTATGCCACAAATTATACACCAAAACAAAGTGCAACTGTAATGCTTTAAAATGATGCATAAACGATTGTTCTGGCATGAAAACTGTCAAAGTTACTTGCAACCATATCGGAACCTCAAATCACAGCGTTTTTAAACATAGAACAACAATTCTACCGATCCTTCAAATTGACCATTTTTTAGACGAACACATTATGCCACAAATGATATACCAAATTAAAGTGCAATCATAATGCTTTAAACAATGCATAAATGAACCATATCGGAACTTCAAATTACCGCCTTTTGAAGCCTGGGAAAATAATTCTACCGATCTATCCAACTGGCCATTTTCTAAAAATACATTATGCAATAAATTATATACCAAAACAAATGGGAATTTTAATGCTTTAAAATGGTGCATAAACGACTGTCCTAGCACGAAAACTGCCAAAGTTAATTGCAACCATAGCGGAACCTCAGATTACTGCGTATATTATACATAGAGCATTAATTGTACCGATCTATCAAATTGAATAATTTCTAAAAATACACATTATGCTACAAATGATATACCATATTAAAGTGCAATCATAATGCTTTAAAATGATTAATAAATGCATTATGATAGCACTTTAATATGGTGTATCATTTGTAGCATAATGTGTATTTTTAGAAATTGGTCAATTTGATAGATCGGTAGAATTATTGTTCTATGTTTAATAAACGCAGTAATCTGAGGTTCCGATATAGTTGCAATTAACTTTGGCAGTTTTCGTGCTAGGACAGTCGTTTATGCACCATTTTAAAGCATTACAGTTACACTTTGTTTTGGTGTACAATTTGTGGCATAATGAATTTTTACAAAAATTAGATAGATCGGTATATTTATTGGTACAGGTTTAGAAATGCGGTAATTTAACGCTCCGATATGGTTGCAAATATCTTTTATAGTTTTCATGTTATAGCAGTCGTTTATATATCTTTTTATTGCATTATAGTTGCCATTTGTTTTGGTATATAATTTATTGCATAATATATTATAGAAAATGGACAATTGGATAGATTGGTAGAACTATTTTCACAGCTTTAAAAATGCGGTAATTTTAGGTTCCGATATGACTGCAAATAACATTGACAGTTTCCACGCTATGACAGTTATTTAGACATCATTTTAAAGCATTATGATTGCACTTTAATATGGTATATCATTTGTAGCATAATGTGTTCGTCTAAAAAATGGTCAATTGGAAGGATTGTTGTTCTATGTTTAAAAACGCTGTGATTTGAGGTTCCGATATGGTTGCAAATAACTTTGACAGTTTTCATACCAGGACAATCGTTTATGCATCATTTTAAAGCATTACAGTTAAACTTTGTTTTGGTGTATAATTTGTGGCATAATGAGTTTTACAAAAATAGGATTGATCGGTATATTTATTGGTACAGGTTTAGAAATGCGGTAATTTAAGGCTCCGATATGGTTGCAAATATCATTTATAGTTTTTATGCCAGGACAATCGTTTATGCATCATTTTAAAGCATTACAGTTGCACTTTGTTTTGGTGTATAATTTGTGGCATAATGAGTTTTTACAAAAATAGGATAGATCGGTATATTTATTGGTACAGGTTTAGAAATGCGGTAATTTAAGGCTCCGATATGGTTGCAAATATCATTTATAGTTTTCATGTTATTGCAGTCGTTTATATATCTTTTTATTGCATTATAGTTGCCATTTGTTTTGGTATATAATTTATTGCATAATATATTTTTAGAAAATGGCCAATTGGATAGATCGGTAGAATTATTTTCACAGCTTTCAAAACGCGGTAGTTTGAGGTTCCGATATGACTGCAAATAACATTGACAGTTTTCACGCTATGACAGTCATTTAGGCATCATTTTAAAGCATTATGATTGCACTTTAATATGGTATATCATTTGTAGCATAATGTGTATTTTTAGAAATTGGTCAATTTGATAGATCGGTAGAATTATTGTTCTATGTTTAATAAACGCAGTAATCTGAGGTTCCGATATGGTTGCAATTAACTTTGGCAGTTTTCGTGCTAGGACAGTCGTTTATGCACCATTTTAAAGCATTAAAATTGCCATTTGTTTTGGTATATAATTTATTGCATAATGTATTTTTAGAAAATGGCCAATTGGATAGATCGGTAGAATTATTTTCCCAGGTTTAAAAAGGCGGTAATTTGAGGTTCCGATATGGTTGCAAATAACTTTGACAGTTTTCATGCCAGAACAATCGTTTATGCATCATTTTAAAGCATTACAGTTGCACTTTGTTTTGGTGTATAATTTGTGGCATAATGAATTTTTAAAAAAATTGGATAGATCGGTATATTTATTGGTACAGGTTTGGAAATGCGGTAATTAAAGGCTCCGATATGGTTGCAAATATCATTTATAGTTTTCATGTTATTGCAGTCGTTTATACATATATCTTTTTATTGCATTATAGTTGCCATTTGTTTTGGTATATAATTTATTGCAAAATATATTTTTAGAAAATGGCCAATTGGATAGATCGGTAGAACTATTTTCACAGCTTTAAAAATGCGGTAATTTAAGGTTCCGATATGACTGCAAATAACATTGACAGTTTTCACGATATGACAGTCATTTATAAATCATTTTAAAGCATTATGATTGCACTTTAATATGGTATATCATTTGTAGCATAATGTGTATTTTTAGAAATTGGACAATTTGATAGATCGGTAGAGTTATTGTTCTATGTTTAATAAACGTAGTAATCTGAGGTTCCGATATGGTTGCAATTAACTTTGGCAGTTTTCACGCTATGACAGTCATTTATGAATCATTTTAAAGCATTATGATTGCACTTCAATATGGCATATCATTTGTATATCATTTAAAGCATTAAAATTGCCATTTGTTTTGGTATATAATTTAGTGCATAATGTAGTTTTAGAAAATAGCCAAATGGATAGATCGGTAGAATTATTTTCCCAGGTTTAAAAAGGTGGTAATTTGAGGTTCCGATATGGTTGTGAATAACTTTGGCAGTTTTCGTGCTAGGACAGATCGGTATAATTACTGTTCTATGTATAATAAACGCAGTAATCTGAGGTTCCGCTATGGTTGCAATTAACTTCGGCAGTTTTCGTGCTAGGACAGTCGTTTATGCACCATTTTAAAGCATTAAAATTGCCATTTGTTTTGGTATATAATTTATTGCCTAATGTATCTTTAGAAAATGGCCAATTCGATAGATCGGTCTAGGTAGTAGAATAGTTTTTTTAGTAGAATTATTTTGAGTAGTTTTCATGATATTGCAGTCGTTTATATATCTTTTTAAGTGGCATTATAGTTGCCATTTGTTTTGGTATATAAATTTATTGCATAATATATTTTTAGAAATGGCCAATTGTATAGACCGGTAGAATTATTTTCACAGCTTTAAAAACGCGGTAGTCTGAGGTTCCAATATGGCTGCAAATAACATTGACAGTTTCACGCTATGACAGTCATTTATGAATTATTTTAAAGCATTATGATTGCACTTTTATATGGTATTATCATTTGTAGCATAAGTGTATTTTTTGAATTGGTCAATTTGATAGATCGGTAGAGTTATTGTTCTATGTTTAATAAACGCAGTAAGCTGAGGTTCCTATATGGTTGCAATTAACTTTGGCAGTTTTCGTGCTAGGACAGTCGTTTATGCATTTTTAAAGCATTAAAATTGCCATTTGTTTTGGTATATAATTTAGTGCATAATGTAGTTTTAGAAAATGGCCAATTGGATAGATCGGTAGAATTATTTTCCCAGGTTTAAAAAGGCGGTAATTTGAGGTTCCGATATGGTTGTGAATAACTTTGACAGTTTTTCATGCTATGACAGTCATTTATGCATCATTTTGGAGCATTATGATTGCACTTTATATTGGTATATCATTTGTGGCATAATGTGTTCGCCAAAAAAATGGTCAATTTGATGGATCGGTAGAATTGTTGTTCTATGTTTAAAAACGCTGTGATTTGAGGTTCCGATATGGTTGCAAATAACATTGACAGTTTTTATGCCAGAACAATCGTTTATGCATCATTTTAAAGCATTACAGTTGGTTTTGGTGTATATTTTTGTGGCATAATGAGTTTTTACAAAAATAGGATACATCGGTATATTTATTGGTACAGGTTTAGAAATACGGTTTTTAAGGCTCGATATGGTTGCAAATATCATTTTTAGTTTTTCATGTTATTGCAGTCGTTTATATTTCTTTATTCATTTGCATTTTTTTTTATAGTTGCCATTTGTTTTGGTTTGGTATGATTATATATTTCATATTTGCTTTATATATTTTTAGAAAATGGCCAGGATTGGATTAGATATTTTCATTCATTGCTCTTCAAGCTTTCAAAGCGCGGTAGTTTGAGGTTCCGATATGGCTGCGAATAACATTGACAGTTTTCACGCTATGGCAGTCATTTATGAATCATTTGAAAGCATTATGATTGCACTTCAATATGTATTCATTTGTAGCATATTGTGTATTTTTAGAAATTATTAAATTTGATAGATCGGTATAATTATTGTTTTATGTATAATAAACGCAGTAATCTAAGGTTCCGCTATGGTTGCAATTAACTTTGGCAGTTTTCGTGCTAGGACAGTCGTTTATGCACCATTTTAAAGCATTAAAATTGCCATTTGTTTTGGGTATATAATTCATTGCCTAATGTGTTTTTAGAAAATGGCCAATTCCATAGATCGGTAGAATTGTTTTCCAGGTTTAAGAAGGCGGTTATTTGAAGTTCCGATATGGTTATGAATAACTTTGACAGTTTTTCATGCTATGACAGTCATTTATGCATAATTTTAAAGCATTATGATTGAACTTTAATTTGGTATATCATTTGTGGCATAATGTGTTCGTCTAAAAAATTGTCAATTTGAAGGATCGGTAGAATTGTTGTTCTATGTTAAAAACGCTGTGATTTGAGGTTCCGATATGGTTGCAAATAACTTTGACAGTTTTCATGCCAGGACAATCGTTTATGCATCATTTTAAAGCATTACAGTTGCACTTTGTTTTGGTGTACAATTTATGGCATAATGAATTTTTACAAAAAATGGACAGATCGGTATATTTATTGGTACAGGTTTAGAAATGCGGTAATTTAAGGCTCCGATATGGTTGAAAATATCATTTATAGTTTTCATGTTATTGCAGTCGTTTATATATCTTTTTATTGCATTATAGTTGCCATTTATTTTGGTGTATAATTTATTGTATAATATATTTTTAGAAAATGGCCAATTGGATAGATCGGTAGAACTATTTTCACAGCTTTAAAAATGCGGTAATTTGAGGTTCTGATATGACTGCAAATAACATTGACAGTTTTCACGCTATGATAGTCATTTATGAATCATTTCAAAGAATTATGATAGCACTTTAATATGGTATATCATTTGTAGTATAATGTGTGTTTTTACAAATTGGTCAACTTGATAGATCGGTAGAATTATTGTTCTATGTATCAAATGCAGTAATCTGAGCTTCCGATATGGTTGCAAATAACATTGACAGTTTTTATGTCAGGACCATCGTTTATGCATCATTTTAAATCATTACAGTTGCACTTTGTTTTGGTGTATAATTTGTGGCATAATGAGTTTTTACAAAAATAGGATAGATCAATATATTTATTGGTACAGGTTTGGAAATGCGGTAATTTAAGGCTCCGATATGGTTGCAAATATCATTTATAGTTTTCATGTTATTGCAGTCGTTTATATATCTTTTTATTGCATTATTGTTGCCATTTGTTTTGGTTTATAATTTGTTGCATAATATATTTTTAGAAAATGGCTAATTGGATAGATCGGTAGAATTATTTTCACAGCTTTAAAAATGCGGTATTTTAAGGTTCCGATATGGCTGCAAATAACATTGACAGTTTTCACGCTATGACAGTCATTTAGGCATCATTTTAAAGCATTATGATTGCACTTTAATATGGTATATCATTTGTAGCATAATGAGTGTTTTTACAAATTGGTCAAGTTGATAGATCGGTAGAATTATTGTTCTATGTTTAATAAACGCAGTAATCTGAGGTTCCGATATGGTTGCAATTAACTTTGTCAGTTTTCGTGCTAGGAGAGTCGTTTATGCACCATTTTAAAGCATTAAAATTGCCATTTGTTTTGGTATATAATTTAGTGTATATTGTAGTTTTAGAAAATGGCCAATTGGATAGATCAATAGAATTATTTTCCCAGGTTTAAAAAGGCGGTAATTTGAGGTTCTGATATGGTTGTGAATAACTTTGACAGTTTTCATGCATGCATCATTGTAAAGCATTATGATTGCACTTTAATTTGGTATCTCATTTGTGGCATAATGTGTTCGTCTAAAAAATGGTTAATTTGAAGGATCGGTAGAATTGTTGTTCTATGTTAAGAAACGCTGTGATTTGAGGTTCCGATAAGGTTGCAAATAACTTTGACAGTTTTCATGCCAGAACAATCGTTTATGAATCATTTTAAAGCATTACAGTTGCACTTTGTTTTGGTGTACAATTTGTGGCATAATGAATTTTTCAAAAAAATTGGATAGATCGGTATATTTATTGGTACAGGTTTATAAATGCGGTAATTTAAGGCTCCGATATGGATGCAAATATCATTTATAGTTTTCATGTTATTGCAGTTGTTTATACATATATCTTTTTATTGCATTATAGTTGTCATTTGTTTTGGTATATAATTTATTGCATAATATATTTTTAGAAAATGGCCAATTGGATAGATCGTTGTTCTATTTATCCAATTGGCCATTTTCTAAAAATACATGATGCAATAAATTATGTACCAAAACAAATGGCAATTTTAATGCTTAAAAATGGTGCATAAACGACTGTCATAGCACGAAAACTGCCAAAGTTAATTGCAACCATATTAATCTAAGATTATAGCGTTTATTTAAACATAGAACAATAATTCTACCGATCTACCAAATTGACCATTTAAAAACACACATTATGCTACAAACGTTATACCGTATTAAAGTGCAATCATATGCTTTAAATGATGCCTAAATGACTGTCATAGCGTGAAAACTGTTAATGTTATTTGCAGCAATATCGGAGCTTTAAATTACCGCGTTTTTAAAGCTGTGAAAATAATTCTACGATCTATCCGATTAACCATTTCCTAAAAATATTATATACCAAATTATATACCAAAACAAATGGCAACTGTAATGCTTTAAAATGATGCATAAACGACTGCTATAACATGAAAACTATAAAAGATATTTGCAACCATATCGGAGCCTTACATTACAGCATTTCCAAACCTGTAACCAAACAAAGTGCAACAGCAATTATTTAAAATGATGCATAAACGATTGTCCTGGCATGAAAACTGTCAAAGTTATTTGCAGCCATATCGGAACCTCAAATCACAGCGTTTTTAAACATAGAACAACAATTCTACCGATCCTTCAAATTGACCATTTTTTAGACGAACACATTATGCCACAAGTGATATACCAAATTAAAGTGCAATCATACTGCTTTAAAATGATGCATAAATGACTGTCATAGCATGAAAACTTTCAAAGTTATTCACAACCATATCGAGAACTGCCAAAGTTAATTGCAGCTATATCGGAACCTCATATCACTGCATTTGATACATAGAGCAATAATTCTACCGATCTATCAAATTGACCAATTTGTAAAAACACATTATGCTACAAATGATATACCATATTAAAGTGCAATCATAATGCTTTAAAATGATGCCTAAATGACTGTCATAGCGTGAAAACTGTCAATGTTATTTGCAGCCATATCGGAGCCTCAAACTACCGCGTTTTTAAAGCTGTGAAAATAATTCTACCGATCTATCCAATTGGCCATTTTCCAAAGATATATTATTCAATAAATTATATACCAAAACAAATGGCAACTATAATGCAATAAAAAGATATATTAACGACTGCAATAACATGAAAACTATAAATGCAATAACATGAAAACTATAAATGATATTTGCAACCAAATCGGAGCCTTAAATTACAGCATTTCTAAACCTGTACCAATAAATATTCCGATCTATCCTATTTTTGTAAAACTCATTATGCCACAAATTATACACCAAAACAAGGTGCACCTATAATGCTTTAAAATGATGCAAAACGATTGTCCTGTCATAAAAACTGTCAATGTTATTTGAAACCATATGGGATCTCAAATCACAGCGTTTTTAAACATAGAACAACAATTCTACCGATCCATCAAATTGACCATTTTTTAGACGAACACATTATGCCACAAATGATATACCAATATAAAGTGCAATCATAATGCTTTAAAATGATGCATAAATGACTGTCATAGCATGAAAACTGTAAAAGTTATTCACAACCATATCGGAACCTCAAATTACCGCCTATTTAAACCTGTGAAAATAATTCTACCGATTTATTCAATTGGCCATTTTCTAAAAATATATTATGCAATAAATTATATACCAAAACAAATGGCAACTATAATGCAATAAAAAGATATATAAACGACTGCAATAACATGAATACTATAAAAGATATTTGCAACCATATGGGAGCCTTAAATTACCGCAATTCTAAACCTGTACCAATAAATATACCGATCTATCCTATTTTTGTAAAAACTCATTATGCCACAAATTATACACCAAAACAAGGTGCACCTATAATGCTTTAAAATGATGCAAAACGATTGTCCTGTCATAAAAACTGTCAATGTTATTTGAAACCATATGGGATCCTCAAATCACAGCGTTTTTAAACATAGAACAACAATTCTACCGATATAAAGTGCCATCATAATGCTCTAAAATGATGCATAATTGACTGTCATAGCATGAAAACTGTCAGAGTTATTCACAACCATATCGGAACCTCAAATTACCGCCTTTTTAAACTTGGGAAAATAATTCTATTGATTTATACAATTGGCCATTTTCTAAAAATACATTATGCAATAAATTATATACCAAAACAAATTGCAATTTTAATGCTTTAAAATGCACAGTGGGGCAGAATGGAAATTTTTTGGAAATAAATCTGGCATTTCTAAACGGCTGATCCGATCGGGATAAAATTTGGCGTGATCGTAGCCAAGGAGTATTCGAGTTTAAGCTTTGAAGATGAACCCCGCAGATTCCCCAGGGACGGAGCTGTGGCGGCTCAAATTAGGGTACCTACGATATGTAAAATTTTTAAACTCGTGCCATTTTTTTGTTTTTCACCCAAACACAAAGATTTTTATATTTTCTGAAAGCGCTCGACGAGAGTCACTGCGTCCCTCCGAATATGACCTATTTTTTATCAAAACTTTAAATTTGGGCGACATGTTCAAAAAACCCAAAGCTGGGATCAGAAAACTGAAAGCAGTTTTGGAAACCTCAATATGTTTTCTATTTACTCCAAAAGTATTTTTCCCAGCCCTGAAAGAAATGTGGACCTATGGGCAAAATGTAAAAAATCCCATTTTTGGGATTTTCTTTCCTATTTTTTGGGAATTGCGGGATGCCCTTTGACCTTTTTATTTTTTTTTTGCATTTTCTTATTTCAAATGACAAATTTAACAAGCGTTGAAGATTTCATTGAGTTTTGTTCATAAATAAAGATTTTGTCATATATTACATATTTGTTAAATTTCTAAAACTATGATTTATATCAAAAATTTAATAGTGTCGCAGATAGCTACAACAATTTAGTCCATATTTATCCTTAATATCTTGTTTTAGTTAGATATGGAAATTCTCGACCCTTTACAAAAAATTTCAAGCCAATATCTCAATTACATTCAAAAATATGTTCATTTAAACCTGTATCCACTGAACACTAAGAAGTGAAACGCTGTCATTTTTTTACAACAACAACGTTACGCTCTTCTCACAGACGAGTTCTGTGTAAATCCAACACATATGTAAGAAACTTACTCTCTCTCCAAACTTCAAAACTTTGTCGCAAAAATTCGTGGCTTATAGAACTTGAAAATATTTTTTATCACTTAACGTTATATTTTATTATTTTTTGCACACTTTAAATATATTTAATAGCCCGAAAAGATTTAATTTTTTACAAACGAAAAAAAATATTTTTTATTTTTTTGACATTTAATTTTTGTTGTTGAAATTAAAACGAAAAAAGAACAATGTTGTAAAAAATTGCTGTTACATTTAACGAAATGCTGAAAAAGGAAAATCAACCTATGGATGCCGTACATATTGCAATTATTCTTCCTAATGCATCACCAAAACGACTTAAGCGAATTGGGGAAAGTATACCAACTCCAACATCACAATCAAATTTTACTGAAGAGGAAGCAATAGCGCTTATGTTGGAACTGGGTCTCAGTCGAAATAAGTACCAAATATTAAGGAAAGCTCTGCATGAAAAAGGACACAATATATTACCATCATACAAGGCGATCCAGGAAAAAAACAAACTATCCTACCATCACCTATTGCTGTTAATGGTGTGGAAGCTTGTATTGATATATCATCTTTTCTCGAAAACACAGCATCAAGAATTGTGTCAGACTTTTCAGAAGACCAACTAAAGAAAATTCATAACTGTGATGTGTGTCTTATATGTAAGTGGGGATGTGACGGTTTATCAGCACTTCCAGAATACAAACAAGCTTGTGGAAGTCGGACATTAGCAGACTACAAAAGTGTATTTATGTCATCATTAGTGCCATTACAAATTCGTTCATATTCCCTTAATCCATCATCGTCAAGCATCGGAAATTCATTTGAAGATATATGGATCAATACAACTCCGGGTTCAAAAATAGACCATTGGATTTGTTTGAATATAAAAAGGAGTCAAAGAAAACAACAAAAGATTTAGTGGAATATTTACAAGATGAAATAAATGCACTGGAGCCCATTTGCATAAAAATAAAGGAATTCTCTATTAACGTATCATATCAGCTAAGCTTAACAATGACTGATGGAAAGGTCAGCAATGCCATAACAGAAACTTCTTCCTTCTGGAGATGCTCAATATGTAATGGGAAAAAGTCGCAATTCTCAAATATAAACAAAAGCAGAAGTATTAATGAAGAAGTCCTGTATTTCGGAATTTCACCACTTCATGCCAGAATACGATTTTTGAATACTTTTTACACATAGCATACGACCTCAAATATAGAAGTGTGCCAGAAAATATTACTAAATCAACAAAAAATAATGAAGAATTGAAAGAACTGAGAGCTGCGGAAAAAAAGCAGAATCCAAGAAGAATTTAAAGTTCAGATGGGATTAAACGTCGGCAAACCACTTCCAAGTTTCGGTAGTACAAATGACGGTAATACGTCGAGAAGGTTTTTTTCGTGATTTTGAAATTACTTCAAAAATAACTGGAATCGACAAGGAGTTGCTTCGAAGAGTTAACACTATTTTAATGGCACTGAATAGTAAACATAAAATTAATGGAAATCGATTTGGGGAATATACATCTGAAATTTCTAAATTACTTGTATCTCTGTATCCATGGAGGGAACTACACCAACAGTACACAAAGTATTGTGTCATGGTCAAATAATAATTGAATCGAATATTCTTCCACTTGGAGAGTTAATAGAAAAAGCCCAGGAAGCGAGGAATCGAGATTTTAAGCATGTTCCACTTTTCAGCTCAAGAAAATGCTCTAGGTTTACTTCTATCTTCTGATCCTGTTCTTTCAACTATGCGAAAAAGATGGATTTGTTATGAAACTCTATCATCTCAAAACGAGGAAGATTTAAAGGACTTATATTACCTTCTGGATATGTATACCGATATGACAGATTATTTTATAGAAAATAAGTAGTGTTAGGAATTAACTATATAAGTAGGTTGTAAGAATTAAGTGTATTATGTTTAAGATAAACAGTTCAAATAAAAAAAGCTATTATACTAACTGATGATATTGTATTAAATTGTGTTTTATATTTCGTGGGCGGGAAAGGTGGTTTGTGTGGGGTGATTTAGGTGTTGTTGTGCGTGGCTCATAATAAAATTATATTTTTTTATTTTTATATACAATGTTATAGTCTTTAATAAAATAATTAACTAAATAATTTTTAAAAATTGTCCAAATATTTTTTCAACACCAAATGTATGTTCTGTCATACTTAATACTAAAATATGAAAAAGATGAAATTAAAGGACACAGGTTTAAATGAACATATTTTTGAATGTAATTGAGATATTGGCTTGAAATTTTTTGTAAATGGTCGAGAATTTCCATATCTAACTAAAACAAGATATTAAGGGATAAATATGGACTAAATTGTTGTAGCTATCTGCGACCCTATTAAAATTTTGATATAAATCATAGTTTTAGAAATTTTACAAATATGTAATATATGACAAAATCTTTATTTATGAACAACACTCAATGAAATCTTCACGCTTGTTATATTTGTCATTTCAAATAAGAAAAAGCAAAAAAAAAATGAAAAGGTCAAAGGGCATCCCGCAATTCCCAAAAATAGGAATGAAAATCCCAAAAATGGGATTTTTTACTTTTTGCCCATAGGGTCCACATTTCTTTCAGGGCTGGGAAAGTACTTTTGGAGTAAATAGAAAACATTCGGATCCCAGCTTTGGGATTTTAGAACATGCCGCCCAAAGTTGAAGTTTTGATAAAAAAATAGGTCATATTCGGAAGGACGCAGTGGCAACATTTTCAAAAATAGGACAAGTTTTTTACGCCAAAACGTCCTGCGTAAAGATACCTTTTAGAAAACTATAAAATTGTTATATGTTCTTAAAGAACATTTTATTTTATTAATAAAAGAGTTAAGACACATTTTGGCCAAAAAAAAAAACGGCAAAAATCTAAAATTTTTTGTATATTATTGGAAATTTTGTTGTCTAACTAACAAGAAAAAATTGAGTCCATTTGGTCCAAAATTACGCCCGGTATTCAAAAAAAAGCGGACCAAGGTATGGTAAATTTTGTATCACTAAATTTTAAATTCCTATAACTCGGATATTATAAGAGATAAGTAGTATGTCCAAGCATGATTTTTCAAGATCTCGTCGAGCGCTTTCAGAAAAATCTTTGTATTTGGGTGAAAAACAAAAAAATGGCACGAGTTTAAAAATTTTACATGTCGTAGGTACCCTATTTTCAGCCCCACAGCTCCGTCCCTGGGGCATCTGCGGGGTTCATCTTCAAAGCTTAAACTCGAATACTCCTTGGCTACGCTCACGCCAAATTTTATCCCGATCGGATCAGCCGTTTAGAAATGCCAGATTTATTTCCAAAAATTTCCATTCTGCCCCACTGTGCGATCCTTCAAATTGACCATTTTTTAATCGAACACATTATGCCGCAAATGATATACCAAATTAAAGTGCAATCATAATGCTTTAAAATGATGCATAAATGACTGTCATAGCATGAAAACTGTCAAAGTTATTCACAACCATATCGGAACCTCAAATTACCGCGTTTTTAAACCTGGGAAAATAATACTACTGATCTATTCAATTGGACGTTTTCTAAAAATACATTTTGCAATAAATTATATACCAAAACAAATGACAATTTTAATGCTTTAAAATGGTGCATAAACTACTGTCCTAGCACGAAAACTGCCAAAGTTAATTGCAACCATATCGGAACCTAAGATTACTGCGTTCATTAAACATATAACAATAATTCTGCCGATCTATCAAATTGACCAATTTGTTAAAACACACATTATGCTACAAATGATATACCATATTAAAGTGCAATCATAATGCTTTAAAAGAATTCATAAATGACTGTCATAGCGTGAAAACTGTCAATGTTATTTGCAGCCATATCGGAACCTTAAATTACCGTGATTTTAAAGCTGTGAAAATAATTCTACCGATCTATCCAATTAGCCATTTTCTAAAAATATATTATGCAATAAATTATATACCAAAACAAATGGCAACTATAATGCAATGAAAAGATATATCAACGACTGCTATAACATGAAAACTTTAAAAGATATTTGCAACCATATCGGGGCCTTAAATTACAGAATTTCTAAACCTGTACCAATAAATATACCGATCTATCCAATTTTTGTAAAAATTCATTATGCCACAATGTTATTTGCAACCATATCGGAACCCCAAATCACAGCGTTTTTAAACATAGTTTTTAACATAGACAATTCTACCGATCCTTCAAATTGACCATTTTTTAGACAAACACATTATGCCTCAATTGATATACCAAATTAAAGTGCAACCATAATGCTTTAAAATGATCCATAAATGACTGTCATAGCATGAAAACTGTCAAAGTTATTCACAGCTATATCGGAACCTCAAATTACAGCCCTTTTAGACCTGGGAAAATAATTCTATCGATTTATCCAATTGGCCATTTTCTAAAAATACATTATGCAATAAATTATGTACCAAAATAAATGGCAATTTTAATGCTTTAAAATGGTGCATAAACGACTGTCCTAGCATGAGAACTGCCAAAGTTAATTGCAGCCACATCTTAACCTCAGATTACAGCGTTTATTAAACATAGAACAATAATTCAAATTTCCAATTTGAAAAAACACATTATGCTACAAATGATATACCAAATTAAAGTGCAATCATAATGCTTTAAAATGATTCATAAATGACTGTCATAGCATGAAAACTGTCAAAGTTATTCACAACCATATCGGAACTTCAAATTACCGCCTTTTTAAACCTGGGAAAATAATTCTACCGATCTATCCAATTGGCCATTTTCTAAAAATACATTATGCAATAAATTATATACCAAAACAAATGGCAATTTTAATGCTTTAAAATGGTGCAAACGACTGTCCTAACACGAAAACTGCCAAAGTTTAATTGAAGCAATATCGGAACCTCAGATTACTGCATTTGATACATAGAACAATAATTCTACCGATGTATCAAATTGAACAATTTCTAAATAATACACATTATGCTACAAATGATA
This sequence comes from Lucilia cuprina, assembly GCF_022045245.1. NCBI lineage: Eukaryota > Metazoa > Arthropoda > Insecta > Diptera > Calliphoridae > Lucilia > Lucilia cuprina. The sequence goes on from NC_060954.1 coordinate 26,058,704, forward strand.
TCCCATATTAAAGTGCAATCATAATGCTTTAAAATGATTCATAAATGACTGTCATAGCGTGAAAACTGTCAATGTTATTTGCAGCCATATCGGAACCTCAAAATACCGCGTTTTTAAAGCTGTGAAAATAATTCTACCGATCTATCCAATTGGCCATTTTCTAAAAATATATTATGCAATAAATTATCTACCAAAACAATGGCAAATATAATGCAATAAGCGTTTTTAAACATAGAACAACGATCTATCCAATTGGCCATTTTCTAAAAATATATTATGCAATAAATTATATACCAAAACAAATGACAACTATAATGCAATAAAAAGTTATATGTATAAACGACTGCAATAACATGAAAACTATAAATGATATTTGCAGCCATATCGGAGCCTTAAATTACCGCATTTCTAAACCTGTACCAATAAATATACCGATCTATCCAATTTTTTTAAAAATTCATTATGCCACAAATTATACACCAAAACAAAGTGCAACTGTAATGCTTTAAAATGATGCATAAACGATTGTTCTGGCATGAAAACTGTCAAAGTTATTTGCAACCATATCGGAACCTCAAATTACAGCGTTTTTAAACATAGAACAACAATTCTACCGATCCTTCAAATTGACCATTTTTTAGACGAACACATTATGCCACAAATGATATACCAAATTAAAGTGCAATCATAATGCTTTAAAATGATGCATAAATGACTGTCACAGCATGAAAACTGTCAAAGTTATTCACAACCATATCGGAACTTCAAATTACCGCCTTTTTAAGCCTGGGAAAATAATTCTACCGATCTATCCAACTGGCCATTTTCTAAAAATACATTATGCAATAAATTATATACCAAAACAAATGGCAATTTTAATGCTTTAAAATGGTGCATAAACGACTGTCCTAGCACGAAAACTGCCAAAGTTAATTGCAGCCATATCTGAACCTCAGATTACTGCATTTGATACATAGAACAATAATTCTACCGATCTATCAAGTTGACCAATTTGTAAAAACACACATTATGCTACAAATGATATACCATATAAAAGTGCAATCATAATGCTTTAAAATGATGTCTAAATGTCATAGCGTGAAAACTGTCAATGTTATTTGCAGTCATATCGGAACCTCAAATTACCGCATTCTTAAAGCTGTGAAAATAGTTCTACGGATGTATCCATTTGGCCATTTTCTAGAAATATATTATGCAATAAATTATATACCAAAACAAATGGCAACTATAATGCAATAAAAAGGTATATAAACGACTGAAATAACATGAAAACTATTAATGATATTTGCAACCATATCGGAGCCTTAAATTACCACATTTCTAAACCTGTAGCAATAAATATACCGATCTATCCAATTTTTTTAAAAATTAATATTGCCACATATTATACACCAAAACAAAGTGCAACTGTAATGCTTTAAAATGATGCATAAACGATTGTTCTGGCAAAACTGTCAAAGTTATTTGCAACCATATCGGAACCTCAAATCACAGCGTTTTTAAACATAGAACAACAATTCTACCGATCCTTAAAATTGACCATTTTTTAGACGAACACATTATGCCACAAATGATATACCATATTAAAGTGCAATCATAATGCTTTAAAATGATGCATAAATGACTGTCATAGCATGAAAACTGTCAAAGTTATTCACAACCATATCGGAACCTCAAACTACCGCCTTCTTAAACCTGGGAAAATAATTCTACCGATCTATCCAATTGACCATTTTCTAAAAATACATTATGCAATAAGTTATATACCAAAACAAATGGCAATTTTAATGCTTTAAAATGGTGTATAAACGACTGTCCTAGCACGAAAACTGCCAAAGTTAATTGCAACCATAGCGAAACTTCAGATAACTGCGTTTATTATACATAGAACAATGATTATATCGATCTACCAAATTGAATAATTTCTAAAAATACACATTATGCGTTTTTAAACATAGAACAACAATTCTAGCATGAAAACTGTCAAAGTTATTCACAACCATATCGGAACCTCAAATTACCGCCTTTTTAAACCTGGGAAAATAGTTCTACCGATCTATCCAATTGGTCATTTTCTAAAAATACATTATGCAATAAATTATATATCAAAACAAATGGCAATTTTAATGCTTTAAAATTGCCAAAGTTAATTGTAGCCATATCGGAACCTCAGATTACTGCATTTGATACATAGAACAATAATTCTACCGATCTATCAAATTGACCAATTTCTAAAAATACCCATTATGCTACAAATGATATACCATATTGAAGTGCAATCATAATGCTTAAAAATGATGCCTAAATGACTGTCATTGCGTGAAAACTGTCAATGTTATTCGCAGCCATATCGGAACCGTAAAATACCGCGTTTTTAAAGCTGTGAAAATAATTCTAACGATCTATCCAATTAGCCATTTTCTAAAAATATATTATACAACAAATTATATACCAAAACAAATGGCAACTATAATGCAATAAAAATATATATAAACGACTGCTATAACATGAAAACTATAAAAGATATTTGCAACTATATCGGAGCCTTAAGTTACCGCATTTCCAAACCTGTACCATCAAATATACCGATCTATCCAATTTTTGTAAAAATTCATTATGCCACAAATTGTACACCAAAACAAAGTGCAACTGTAATGCTTTAAAATGATGCATAAACGATTGTCCTGGCATGAAAACTGTCAATGTTATTTGCAACCATATGGGAACCTTAAATCACAGCGTTTTTAAACATAGAACAACAATTCTACCGATCCTTCAAATTGACCATTTTATAGGCGAACACATTATGCCACAAATGATATACCAAATTAAAGTGAAATCATAATGCTTTAAAATGATGCATAAATGACTGTCATAGCATGAAAACTGTCAAAGTTATTCACCACCATATCGGAAAAATAACATTGACAGTTTTCACGCTATGACAGTCATTTATGAATCATTTTAAAGCATTATGATTGCACTTTAATATGGTATATCATTTGTAGCATAATGTGTATTTTAGAAAATGGCCAATTGAATAGATCGGTAGTATTATTTTCCTAGGTTTAAAAAGGCGGTAGTTTGAGATTCCGATATGGTTGTGAATAACTTTGACAGTTTTCATGCTATGACAGTCATATATGCATCATTTTAAAGCATTATGATTGCACTTTAATTTGGTATTTCATTCGTGGCATAATGTGTTCGTCTAAAAAATGGTCAATTTGAAGGATCGGTAGAATTGTTGTTCTATGTTTAAAAACGCTGTGATTTGAGGTTCCCATATGGTTGCAAAAAACATTGACAGTTTTTATGCCAGGACAATCGTTTATGCATCATTTCAAAGCATTACAGTTGAACTTTGTTTTGGTGTATAATTTGTGGCATAATGAGTTTTACAAAAATAGGATAGATCGGTATATTTATTGGTACAGGTTTAGAAATGCGGTAATTTAAGGCTCATGTTATTGCAGTCGTTTATATATCTTTTTATTGCATTATAGTTGCCATTTGTTTTGGTATATAATTTATTGCATAATATATTTTTAGAAAATGGCCAATTGGATAGATCGGTAGAATTATTTTCACAGCTTTAAAAACGCGGTATTATGAGGTTCCGATATGGCCGCAAATAACATTGACAGTTTTCACGCTATGACAGTCATTCATGAATCATTTTAAAGCATTATGAATGCACTTTAATATGGTATATCATTTGTAGCATAATGTGTATTTTTAGAAATTGGTCAATTTGATAGATCGGTAGAATTATTGTTCTGTGTTTAATAAACGCAGTAATCTGAGGTTCCGATTTGGTTGCAATTAACTTTGACAGTTTTCGTGCTAGTACAGTCGTTTATGCACCATTTTCAAGCATTAAAATTGCCATTTGTTTTGGTATATAATTTAGTGCATAATGTAGTTTTAGGTAATGGCCAATTGGATAGATCGGTAGAATTATTTTCTCAGGTTTAAAAAGGCGGTAATTTGAGGTTCCGATATGGTTGTGAATAACTTTGACATTTTTTATGCTATGACAGTCATTTATGCATCATTTTAAAGCATTATGATTGCACTTTAATTTGGTATATCATTTGTGGCATAATGTGTTCGTCTAAAAAATGGTCAATTTGAAGGATCGGTAGAATTGTTGTTCTATGTTTAGAAACGCTGTGATTTGAGGTTCCGATATGTTTGCAAATAACCTTGACAGTTTTTATGCCAGGACAATCGTTTATGCATCATTTTAAAGCATTAAAATTAACATTTGTTTTGGTGTACAATTAGTGGCATAATGAATTTTTACAAAAATTGGCTAGATCGGTATATTTATTGGTACAAGTTTAGAAATGCGGTAATTTAAGGCTCCGATATGGTTGCAAATATCATTTATAGTTTTCATGTTATTGAAGTCGTTTATATATTTTTTTATTGCATTATAGTTGCCATTTGTTTTGGTATATAATTTGTTGCATAATATATTTTTAGAAAATGGCTAATTGGATAGATCGGTAGAATTATTTTCACAGCTTTAAAAACGCGGTATTTTAAGGTTCCGATATGACTGCAAATAACATTGACAGTTTTCACGCTATTACAGTAATTTAGGCATCATTTTAAAGCATTATGATTGCACTTTAATATGGTATATCACTTGTAGCATAATATGTGTTTTTACAAATTGGTCAATTTGATAGATCGGTAGAATTATCTATCATTGACAATTTTCACGCTATGACAGTCATTTATGAATCATTTTAAAGCATTATGATTGCACTTTAATATGGTAAATCATTTGTAGCATAATGTGTATTTTAGAAAATGGCCAATTGAATAGATCGGTAGTATTATTTTCCTAGGTTTAAAAAGGCGGTAGTTTGAGGTTCCGATATGGTTGTGAATAACTTTGACAGTTTTCATGCTATGACAGTCATATATGCATCATTTTAAAGCATTATGATTGCACTTTAATTTGGTATTTCATTTGTGGCATAATGTGTTCGTCTAAAAAATGGTCAATTTGAAGGATCGGTAGAATTGATGTTCTATGTTTAAAAACGCTGTGATTTGAGGTTCCCATATGGTTGCAAAAAACATTGACAGTTTTTATGCCAGGACAATCGTTTATGCATCATTTTAAAGCATTACAGTTGAACTTTGTTTTGGTGTATAATTTGTGGCATAATGAGTTTTACAAAAATAGGATAGATCGGTATATTTATTGGTACAGGTTTAGAAATGCGGTAATTTAAGGCTCATGTTATTGTAGTCGTTTATATATCTTTTTATTGCATTATAGTTGCCATTTGTTTTGGTATATAATTTATTGCATAATATATTTTTAGAAAATGGCCAATTGGATAGATCGGTAGAATTATTTTCACAGCTTTAAAAACGCGGTAGTATGAGGTTCCGATATTGCTGCAAATAACATTGACAGTTTTCACGCTATGACAGTCATTCATGAATCATTTTAAAGCATTATGAATGCATTTTAATATGGTATATCATTTGTAGCATAATGTGTATTTTTAGAAATTGGTCAATTTGATAGATCGGTAGAATTATTGTTCTGTGTTTAATAAACGCAGTAATCTGAGGTTCCGATTTGGTTGCAATTAACTTTGACAGTTTTCGTGCTAGTACAGTCGTTTATGCACCATTTTCAAGCATTAAAATTGCCATTTGTTTTGGTATATAATTTAGTGCATAATGTAGTTTTAGGAAATGGCCAATTGGATAGATCGGTAGAATTATTTTCTCAGGTTTAAAAAGGCGGTAATTTGAGGTTCCGTTATGGTTGTGAATAACTTTGACATTTTTTATGCTATGACAGTCATTTATGCATCATTTTAAAGCATTATGATTGCACTTTAATTTGGTATATCATTTGTGGCATAATGTGTTCGTCTAAAAAATGGTAAATTTGAAGGATCGGTAGAATTGTTGTTCTATGTTTAGAAACGCTGTGATTTGAGGTTCCGATATGTTTGCAAATAACTTTGACAGCTTTTATGCCAGGACAATCGTTTATGCATCATTTTAAAGCATTAAAATTGACATTTGTTTTGGTGTACAATTTGTGGCATAATGAATTTTTACAAAAATTAGATAGATCGGTATATTTATTGGTACAAGTTTAGAAATGCGGTAATTTAAGGCTCCGATATGGTTGCAAATATTATTTATAGTTTTCATGTTATAGCAGTCGTTTATATATCTTTTTATTGCATTATAGTTGCCATTTGTTTTGGTATATAATTTGTTGCATAATATATTTTTAGAAAATGGCTAATTGGATAGATCGGTAGAATTATTTTCACAGCTTTAAAAACGCGGTATTTTGAGATTCCGATATGGCTACAAATAACATTGACAGTTTTCACGCTATGACAGTCATTAAGGCATCATTTTAAGGCATTATGATTGCACTTTAATATGGTATATCACTTGTAGCATAATGTGTGTTTTTACAAATTGGTCAATTTGAAAGATCGGTAGAATTATTGTTCTATGTTTAATAAACGCAGTAATCTGAGGTTCCGATATGGTTGCAATTAACTTTGGCAGTTTTCGTGCTAGGACAGACGTTTATGCACCATTTTAAAGTATTAAAATTGCCATTTGTTTTGGTATATAATTTATTGCATAATGTATTTTTAGAAAATGGCCAATTGGATAGATCGGTAGAATTATTTTCCCAGGTTTAAAAAGGCGGTAATTTGAAGTTCCGATATGGTTGTGAATAACTTTGAAAGTTTTCATGCTATGACAGTCATTTATGCATCATTCTAAAGCATTATGATTGCACTTTAATTTGGTATATCATTTGTGGCATAATGTGTTCGTCTAAAAAATGGTCAATTTGATGGATTGGTAGAATTGTTGTTCTATGTTTAAAAAATCTGCGATTTGAGGTTCCAATATGGTTGCAAATAACATTGACAGTTTTTATGCCAGGACAATCGTATATACATCATTTTAAAGCATTACAGTTGCACTTTGTTTTATTGTATAATTTGTGGCAAAATGAGTTTTTACAAAAATAGGATAGATCGGTATATTTATTGATACAGGTTTAGAAATGTGGTAATTTAATGCTCCGATATGGTTGCAAATATCATTTATAGTTTTCATGTTATTGCAGTCGTTTATATATCTTTTTATTGCATTATAGTTGACATTTGTTTTTTAGTAAATAATTTGTTGCATAATATATTTTTAGAAAATGGCCAATTGGATAGATCTTTAAAATTATTTTCACAGCTTTCAAAACCCGGTAGTTTGAGGTTCCGATATGGCTGCAAATAACATTGACAGTTTTCACGCTATGACAGTCATTTATGAACCATTTTAAAGCATTATGATTGCACTTCAATATGGTATATCATTTGTAGCATAATGTGTATTTTAGAAATTATTCAATTTGATAGATCGGTAGAATTATTGTTCTATGTTTAATAAACGCAGTAATCTGAGGTTCCGATATGGTTGCAATTAACTTTGGCAGTTTTCGTGCTAGAACAATCGTTTATGCACGATTTTAAAGCGTGAAAATTTACATTTGTTTTGGTATATAATTTAGTGCATAATGTAGTTTTAGAAAATGGCCAATTGGAAAGATCGGTAGAATTATTTTCCAAGGTTTAAAAAGGCGGTAGTTTGAGGTTCCAATATGGCTGCAAATAACATTGACAGTTTTCATGCTATGACAGTCATTTATGAATCATTTTAAAGCATTATGATTGCACTTTAATATGGTATATCATTTGTAGCATAATGTGTGTTATTACAAATTGGTCAATTTGATAGATCGGTAGAATTATTGTTCTATGTTTAATAAACGCAGTAATCTGAGGTTTCAATATGGCTGCAAATAACATTGACAGTTTTCACGCTATGACAGTCATTTATGGTATATCATTTGTAGCATAATGTGTATTTTTAGAAAACGGCCAATTGGATAGATCGGTACTATTATTTTCCTATGTTTAAAAAGGCGGTAATTTGAGGTTCCGATATGGTTGTGAATAACTTTGACAGTTTTCATGCTATGACAGTCATTTATGCAACATTTTAAAGCATTATGATTGCACTTTAATTTGGTATATCATTTGTGGCATAATGTGTTCGTCTAAAAAATGGTCAATTTGAAGGATCGGTAGAATTGTTGTTCTATGTTTAAAAACGCTGTAATTTGAGGTTCCGATATGGTTGCAAATAACTTTGACAGTTTTCAAGCCATTTTTTATCATTTTAAAGCATTACAGTTGCACTTTGTTTTGGTGTATAATTTGTGGCATAATGAATTTAAAAAAAAAATTGGATAGATCGGTATATTTATTGGTACAGGTTTAGAAATGCGATAATTCAAGGCTCCGACATGGTTGCAAATATCATTTATAGTTTTCATGTTATTGCAGTCGTTTATATATCTTTTTATTGCATTGTAGTTGCCATTTGTTTTGGTATATAATTTATTGCATAATATATTTTTAGAAAATGACCGATCTATCAAATTGAATAATTTCTAAAAATACACATTATGCTACAAATGATATACCATATTGAAGTACAATCATAATGCTTTAAAATGGTTCATAAATGACTGTCATAGCGTGAAAACTGTCAAAGTTATTCACAACCATATCGGAACCTCAAATTACCTCCTTTTTAAACCTGGGAAAATAGTTTTACCGATCTATCCAATTGGCCATTTTCTAAAACTACACTATGCACTAAATTATATGCCAAAACAAATGACAACTATAATGCAATAAAAAGATATATAAACGACTGCAATAACATGATAACTATAAAAGATATTTGCAACCATATCATAGCCTTAAATTACTGCATTTCTAATCCTGTACCAATAAATATACCGATCTATCCTATTTTGTAAAACTCATTATGCCACAAATTATACACAAAAACAATGTTCAACTGTAATGCTTTAAAATGATGCATAAACGATTGTCCTGGCATGAAAACTGTCAATGTTATTTGCAACCATATGGGATCCTCAAATCACAGCGCTTTTAAACATAGAACAACAATTCTACCGATCCTTCAAATTGACCATTTTTTAGACGAACACATTATGCCACAAATAAAATACCAAATTAAAGTGCAATCATAATGCTTTAAAATGATGCATAAATAACTGTCATAGCATGAAAACTGTCAAAGTTATTCACAGCCATATCGGAACCTCAAAATACCGCC
>NC_060954.1:26072955-26093752 GCF_022045245.1 Lucilia cuprina
GGCATCATTTTAAAGCATTATGATTGCACTTTAATATGGTATATCACTTGTAGCATAATGTGTATTTTTAGAAATTATTCAATTTGATAGATCGGTATAATTATTGTTCTATGTTTAATAAACGCAGTAATCTGAGGTTTACATATGATTGCAATTAACTTTGGCAGTTTTCGTGCTAGGACAGTCATTTATGCATCATTTTAAAGCATTATGATTGAACTTTAATTTGGTATATCATTTGTGGCATAATGTGATCGTCTAAAAAATGGTCAATTTGAAGGATCGGTAGAATTGTTGTTCTATGTTAAAAACACTGTGATTTGAGGTTTCGATATGGTTGCAAATAACTTTGACAGTTATCATGCCAGGACAATCGTTTATGCATCATTTTAAAGCATTATGATTGCACTTTAATATGGTATATCATTTGTAGCATAATGTGTATTTTTAGAAATTATTCAATTTGATAGATCGGTATAATTATTGTTCTATGTATAATAAACGCAGTAATCTGAGGTTTCGCTATGGTTGCAATTAACTTTGGCAGTTTTCGTGCTAGGACAGTCGATTATGCACCATTTTAAAGCATTAAAATTGCCATTTGTTTTGGTATATAATTTATTGCATAATGTATTTTTAGAAAATGGTCAATTGGATAGATCGGTAGAATTATTTTCCCAGGTTTAAAAAGGCGGTAATTTGAGGTTCCGATATGGTTGCAAATAACTTTGACAGTTTTCATGCCATAACAATCGTTTATGCATCATTTTAAAGCATTACAGTTGCACATTGTTTTGGTATACAATTTGTGGCATAATGAATTTAAAAAAAAAAAAAAATTGGATAATTTAAGGCTCCGATATGGTTGCAAATATCTTTTATAGTTTTCATGTTATAGCATTCGTTTATATATATTTTTATTGCATTATGGTTGCCATTTGTTTTGGTATATAATTTGTTGCATAATATATTTTTAGAAAATGGCTAATTGGATAGATCGGTAGAATTATTTTCCCAGGGTTAAAAAGGCGGTAATTTGAAGTTCCGATATGGTTGTGAATAACTTATTTTCCCAGGCTTAAAAAGGCGGTAATTTGAAGTTCCGATATGGTTGTGAATAACTTTGACAGTTTTCATGCTATGGCAGTCATTTATGCATCATTTTAAGCATTATGATTGCACTATATTTTGGTATATCATTTGTGGCATAATGTGTTCGTCTAAAAAATGGTCAATTTGAAGATTCGGTAGAATTGTTGTTCTATGTTTAAAAACGCTTTGATTTGAGGTTCCGATATGGTTGCAAATAACTTTGACAGTTTTCATGCTATGACAGTCATTTATGCATCATTTTAAAGCATTATGATTGCACTTTAATTTGCCATTTGTTTTGGTATATAATTTACTGCATAATGTATTTTTAGAAAATGGCCAGTTGGATAGATCGGTAGAATTATTTTCCCAGGTTTAAAAAGGCGGTAATTTGAAGTTCCGATATGGTTGTGAATAACTTTGACAGTTTTCATGCTATGACAGTCATTTATGCATCATTTTAAAGCATTATGATTTCACTATAATTTGGTATATCATTTGTGGCATAATGTGTTCGTCTAAAAAATGGTCAATTTGAAGAATCGGTAGAATTGTTGTTCTATGTTTAAAAACGCTTTGATTTGAGGTTCCGATATGGTTGCAAATAACTTTGACAGTTTTTATGCCATAACAATCGTTTATGCATCATTTTAAAGCATTACAGTTGCACATTGTTTTGGTGTACAATTTGTGGCATAATGAATTTTTACAAAATTTGGATAGATCGGTATATTTATTGGTACAGGTTTAGAAATGCGGTAATTTAAGGCTCCGATATGGTTGCAAATATCATTTATAGCTTTCATGTTATAGCAGTCGTTTATATATCTTTTTATTGCATTATAGTTGCCATTTGTTTTGGTATATAATTTACTGCATAATGTATTTTTAGAAAATGGCCAGTTGGATAGATCGGTAGAATTATTTTCCCAGGTTTAAAAAGGCGGTAATTTGAAGTTCCGATATGGTTGTGAATAACTTTGACAGTTTTCATGCTATGACAGTCATTTATGCATCATTTTAAAGCATTATGATTGCACTTTGGCACGAAAACTACCAAAGTTAATTGCAACCATATAGGAACCTCAGATGACTGCGTTTATTAAACATAGAACAATAATTCTACCGATCTATCAAATGAAATAATTTCTAAAAATACACATTATGCTACAAATGATATACCATATTAAAGTGCAATCATAATGCTTTAAAATGATGCATAAACGATTGTCCTGGCATGATAACTGTCAAAGTTACTTGCAACCATAGCGGAACCTCAGATTACTGCGTTTATTAAACATAGAACAATAATTCTGCCGATCTATCAAATTGACCAATTTGTAAAAACACACATTATGCTACAAATTAATACCATATTAAAGTACAATCATAATGCTTTAAAATGATGCCTAAATGACTGTCATAGCGTGAAAACTGTCAATGTTATTTGCAGCCATATCGGAACCTTAAAATACCGTGTTTTTAAAGCTGTGAAAATAATTATACCGATCTATCCAATTAGCCGTTTTCTAAAAATATATTATGCAACAAATTATATACCAAAACAAATGGCAACTATAATGCAATAAAAAGATATATAAACGACTGCTATAACATGAAAACTATAAATTATATTTGCAACCATATCGGAGCCTTAAATTACCGCATTTCTAAACCTGTACCAATAAATATACCCATCTAACTAGTTTAGATGTAGTATATACACCAATCAGGGATTTGATAGCAGCTTGGCTGTCGGTACAAATTTGAATATCTCTGTTTGATATTCTGTGGTACCAAAGCCAATTTACTGCTCTTTTTATGGCTGATAGTTCAGCCTGTAGTGGACTACAATTATTCTGTATCCTAAAGCTTATTTTAGTTCCAAATTGGAACCTCAGATTACTGCGTTTATTAAACACCAAAACAAAGTGCAACTGTAATGCTTTAAAATGACGCATATACGACCGTCCTGGCATAAAAACTGTCAATGTTATTGGCAACCATATGGGAACCTCAAATCACAGATTTTTTAAACATAGAACAACAATTCTACCGATCCATCAAATTGACCATTTTTTAGACGAACACATTATGCCACAAACGATATACCAATATAAAGTGCAATCATAATGCTCTAAAATGATGCATAAATGACTGTCATAGCACGAAAACTGTCAAAGTTATTCACAACCATATCGGAACCTCAAATTACCGCCTTTTTAAACCTGGGAAAATAATTCTATCGATCTATCCAATTGGCCATTTTCTAAAAATACATTATGCAATAAATTATATACCAAAACAAATGGCAATTTTAATGCTTTTAAATGGTGCATAAACGACTGTCCTAGCACGAAAACTGCCAAAGTTACTTGCAGCCGTATCGGAAACTCAGATTACTGCATTTGATACATAGAACAATAATTCTACCGATCTATCAAGTTGACCAATTTGTAAAAACACACATTATGCTACAAATGATATACCGTATAAAAGTGCAATCATAATGCTTTAAAATGATGCCTAAATGACGGTCATAGCGTGAAAACTGTCAATGTTATTTGCAGTCACATCGGAACCTCAAATTACCGCCTTTTTAAACCTGGGAAAATAATACTACCGATCTATCCAATTGGCCATTTTCTAAATATACATTATGCAATAAATTATATACCAAAACAAATGGCAATTTTAATGCTTTTAAATGGTGCATAAACGACTGTCCTAGCACGAAAACTGCCAAAGTTACTTGCAGCCACATCGGAAACTCAGATTACTGCATTTGATACATAGAACAATAATTCTACCGATCTATCAAGTTGACCAATTTGTAAAAACACACATTATGCTACAAATGTTATACCGTATTAAAGTGCAATCATAATGCTTTAAAATGATGCCTAAATGACTGTCATAGCGTGAAAACTGTCAATGTTATTTGCAGTCACATCGGAACCTCAAATAACCGCATTTTTAAAGCTGTGAAAATAGTTCTACCGATCTATCCAATTGGCCATTTTCTAAAAATATACTATGCAATAAATTATATACTAAAACAAACGGCAACTATATTGCAATAAAAATATATATAAACGACTGCAATAACATGAAAACTATAAAAGATATTTGCAACCATATCGGAGCCTTAAATTACCGTATTTCCAAACCTGTACCAATCAATATACCGATCTATCCAATTTTTGTAAAAATTCATTATGCCACAAATTGTAAACCAAAACAAAGTGCAACTGTAATGCTTTAAAATGATGCATAAACGATTGTCCTGGCATGAAAACTGTCAAGGTTATTTGCAACCATATCGGAACCTCAAATTACAGCGTTTTTAAACATAAAACGACAATTCTACCGATCCTTCAAATTGACCATTTTTTAGACGAACACATTATGCCACAAATGATATACCAAATTAAAGTGCAATCATAATGCTTTAAAATGATGCCTAAATGACTGTCATAGCATGAAAACTGTCAAAGTTATTCACAACCATATCAGAACTTCAAATTACCGCCTTTTTAAACCTGGGAAAATAATTCTACCGATCTATCCAATTGGCCATTTTCTAAAAATACATTATGCAATAAATTATATACCAAAACAAATGGCAATTTTAATGCTTTGAAATGGTGCATAAACGACTGTCCTAGCACGAAAACTGCCAAAGTCAATTGCAACCATATCGGAACCTCAGATTACTGCGTTTATTAAACATAGAACAATAATTCTACCGATCTATCAAATTGACCAATTTGTAAAAACACACATTATGCTACAAATGTTATACCATATTAAAGTGCAATCATAATGCTTTAAAATGATGCCTAAGTTACTGTCATAGCGTGAAAACTGTCAATGTTATTTGCAGTCATATCGGAACCTTAAAATACCGCCTTTTTAAAGCTGTGAAAATAATTCTACCGATCTACCCAATTGGCCATTTTCTTAAAAATACATATGCAATAAATTATATACCAAAATAAATGGCAATTTTAATGCTTTGAAATGGTGCAGAAACGAAAACTGCCAAAGTTAATTGCAACTATATCGGAACCTCAGATTACTGCATTTGATACATAGAACAATAATTCTACCGATCTATCAAGTTGACCAATTTGTAAAAACACACATTATGCTACAAATGATATACCATATTAAAGTGCAATCATAATGCTTTAAAAAGATTCATAAATGACTGTCATACCATGAAAAATGTCAATGTTATTTGCAGCCGTATCGAAACCTCAAACTACAGCGTTTTTAAAGCTGTGAAAATAATCTATCCAATTGGCCATTTTCCTAAAATATATTATGCAATAAATTATATACCAAAACAAATGGCAACTATAATGCAATAAAAAGATATATAAACGACTGCAATAACATGAAAACTATAAAAAATATTTGCAACCATATCGGAGCCTTAAATTACCGCATTTATAAACCTGTGCCAATAAATATACCAATCTATCCTATTTTTGTAAAAACTCATTTAGCCACAAATTATACACCAAAACAAAACGCAACTGTAGTGCTTTAAAATGATGCATAAACTATTGTCCTGGCATAAAAACTGTCAATGTTATTTGCAACCATATGGGAACCTCAAATCACAGCGTTTTTAAACATAGAACAACAATTCTACCGATCCTTCAAATTGACCATTCTTTAGACGAACACATTATGCCACAACTGATATACCAAATTAAAGTGCAATCATAATGCTTTAGAATGATGCATAAATGACTGTCATAGCATGAAAACTGCCAAAGTTATTCACAACCATTTCGGAACCTCAAATTATCGCATTTTTAAACCTGGGAAAATAATTCTATCGATTTATACAATTGGCCATTTTCTAAAAATACATTATGCAATAAATTATATACCAAAACAAATGGCAATTTTAATGCTTTAAAATGGTGCATAAACGACTGTCCTATCACGAAAACTGCCAAAGTTAATTGCAACCATATCTTAACATCAGATTACAGCGTTTAATAAACATAGAACAATAATTCTATCGATCTATCAATTTGACCAATTTCTAAAAATTCACATTATGCTACAAATGATATACCATATTAAAGTGCAATCATAATGCTTTAAAATGATGCCTAATTGACTGTCATAGCGTGAAAACTGTCAATGTTATTTGCAGTCATATCGGAACCTTAAAATACCGAGTTTTTAAAGCTGTGAAAATAATTCTACCGATCTATCCAATTAGCTATTTTCTAAAAATATATTATGCAAAAAATTATATACCAAAACAAATGGCAACTATAATGCAATAAAAACGATATATAAACGACTGCTATAACATGAAAACTATAAAAGATATTTGCAACCATATTGGAGCCTTAAATTAACGCATTTCCAAACCTGTACCAATAAATATACCGATCTATCCAATTTTTGTAAAAATTCATTATGCCACAATTTTTACACCAAAACAAAGTGCAACAGTAATGCTTTGAAATGATGCATAAACGCTTGTCCTGGCATGTAATTTGTCAAAGTTATTCACAACCATATCGGAACCTCAAATTACCGCCTTTTTAATCCTGGGAAAATAATTCTACCGATCTATCTAATTGGCCATTTTCTAAAAATACATTATGATATAAATTATATACCAAAACAAATTGCAATTTTAATGCTTTAAAATGGTGCATAAACGATAAACTGCCAATGTTAATTGCAACCATATCGGAACCTCAGATTACTTCGTTTATTAAACATAGAACAATAATTCTACCGATCTATCAAATTGACCAATTTCTAAAAATACACATTATGCTACAAATGATACACTTTATTAAAGTGCAATCATAATGCTTTAAAATGATTCATAAATGACTGTCATAGCGTGATAACTGTCAATGTTATTCGCAGCCATATCGGAACCTCAAACTTTACTCACAACCATATCAGAACCTCAAATTACCGCCTTTTTAAACCTGGGAAAATAATTGTACCGATCTATCCAATTGGCCATTTTCTAAAACTACATTATGCAATAAATTATATACCGAAACTGATGGCTATTTTATTGCTTTAAAATGGTGCATAAACGAAAACTGCCAAAGTTAATTGCAACTATATCGGAACCTCAGATTACTGCATTTGATACATAGAACAATAATTCTACCGATCTATCAAGTTGACCAATTTGTAAATATTGAGGTTTCCAAAACTGCTTTCAGTTTTCTGATCCCCGCTTTGGGATTTTAGAACATGTCACCCAAAGTTGAAGTTTTGATAAAAAATAGGTCATATTCGGAAGGACGCAGTGGCAACATTTTCCAAAAATAGGACAAGTTTTTTACGTTCTGCGTAAAGATACCTTTTAGAAAACTATAAAATTGTTATATGTTCCTAAAGAAAATTTTATTTAATTAATAAAAGAGTTAAGACACACTTTGGGCAAAAAAACCGCAAAAATCTAAAATTTTTTGAATTTTTAAATTAAAAAACGTATATTTTTGGATCTGTAAATGATATTGATAAATGATTATTGGAAATTTTGTTGTCTAACTAACAAGAAAAATTTGAGTCCATTTGGTCCAAAATTACGGCCGGTATTCAAAAAAAGGCAGACCAAGGTATGGTAAATTTTTATCACTAAATTTTTAAATGACTATAAGATTTCCAAACCTGTACCAATAAATATACCGATCTATCCAATTTTTGTAAAAATTCATAATGCCACAAATTGTACACCAAAACAAAGTGCAACAGTAATGCTTTAAAATAAAATAATTTTACCGATCTATCCAATTGGCCATTTTCTAAAAATACATTATGCGATAAATTAAATACCAAAACAAATGGCAATTTTAATGCTTTAAAATGGTGCATAAACGAAAACTGGCAAAGTTAGTTGCAACTATATCGGAACCTCAGATTACTGCATTTGATACATAGAACAATAATTCTACCGATCTATCAAGTTGACCAATTTGTAAAAACAGATCTATCCAATTGGCCATTTTCTAAAAATACATTATGCGATAAATTAAAAACCAAAACAAATGGCAATTTTAATGCTTTAAAATGGTGCATAAACGACTGTCATAGCATGAAAAATGTCAAATTTATTCACAACCATATCGGAAACTCAAATTACCGCCTTTTTAAACCTGGGAAAATAATTCTATCGATTTATACAATTGGCCATTTTCTAAAAATACATTATGCAATAAATTATATACCAAAACAAATGACAATTTTAATGCTTTAAAATGGTGCATAAACGGCTGTCCTAGCTCGACCTGCCAAAGTTAATTGCAACCATATCTTAACATCAGATTACAGCTTTTATTAAACATAGAACAATAATTCTACCGATCTATCAAATTGACCACATTATGCTTCAAATGATATACCATATTAAAGTGCAATCATAATGCTTTAAAATGATGCCTAAATGACTGTCATAACGTGAAAACTGTCAACGTTATTTGCAGCCATATCGGAACCTTAAAATACCGCGTTTTTAAAGCTGTGAAAATAATTCTACCGATCTATCCAATTAGCCATTTTTTAAAAATATATTATGCAAAAAATTATATACCAAAACAAATGGCAACTATAATGCAAAAAAAAGATGTATAAACCACTCCTATAAAAGATATTTGCAACCATATCGGAGCCTTAAATTACCGCATTTCCAAACCTGTACCAATAAATATACCGATCTATCCAATTTTTGTTAAAATTCATTAAGCCACAAATTGTACACCAAAACAAAGTGCAACTGTAATGCTTTAAAATGATGCATAAACGATTGTCCTGGCATGTAAACTGTCAAAGTTATTCACAACCATATTGGAACCTAAAATTACCGCCTTTTTAAACCTGGGGAAATAATTCTACCGATCTATCCAGTTGGCCATTTTCTAAAAATACATTATGAAATAAATTATATACCAAAACAAATGGCAATTTTAGTGCTTTAAAATGGTGCATAAACGACTGTCCTATCACGAAAACTGCCAAAGTTAATTGCAACCATATCTTAACACCAGATTACAGCTTTTATTAAACATAGAACAATAATTCTACCGATCTATCAAATTGACCAATTTCTAAAAATACACATTATGCTACAAATGATATACCATATTAAAGTGCAATCATAATGCTTTAAAATGGTGCATAAACGAAAACTGCCAAAGTTAATTGCAACTATATCGGAACCTCAGGTTACTGCATTTGATACATAGAACTATAATTCTACCGATCTATCAAGTTGACCAATTTGTAAAAACACACATTATGCTACAAGTGATATACCATATAAAAGTGCAATCATAATGCTTTAAAAAGATTCATAAATGACTGTCATAGCGTGAAAAATGTTAATGTTATTTGCAGCCATATCGGAACCTCAAATTGCCACGTTTTTAAAACCGAGAAAATAATTCTACCGATCTATCCAATTAGCCATTTTCTAAAAATATATTATGCAGTAATGTATATATCAAAACAAATGGCAACTATAATGCAATAAAAAGATATATAAACGACTGCAAGAACATGAAAACTATAAATGATATTTGCAACCATAACGGAGCCTTAAATTACCGCATTTCTAAACCTGTACCAATAAATATACCGATCTATCCAATTTTTTTAAAAATTCATTATGCCACAAATTATACACCAAAACACAGTGCAACTGTAATGCTTTAAAATGATGCATAAACGATTGTACTGGCATAAAAACTATCAATGTTATTTGCAAGCATATTGGAACATCAAATCACAGCGTTTTTAAACATAGAACAACAATTCTTTCTCCCCATCCTTCAAATTGACCATTTTTTAGACGAACACATTATGCCACAAATGATATACCAAATTAAAGTGCAATCATAGTGCTTTAAAATGATGCATAAATGACTGTCATAGCATGAAAACTGTCAAATTTATTCACAACCATATCGGAAACTCAAATTACCGCCTTTTTAAACCTGGGAAAATAATTCTATCGATTTATACAATTGGCCATTTTCTTAAAAATACATTATGCAATAAATTATATACCAAAACAAATGGCAATTTTAATGCTTTAAAATGGTGCACAAACGACTGTCCTAGCTCGAACTGCCAAAGTTAATTGCAACCATATCTTAACATCAGATTACAGCTTTTATTAAACATAGAACAATAATTCTACCGATCTATCAAATTGACCAATTTCTAAAAATACACATTATGCTACAAATGATATACCATATTAAAGTGCAATCATGTAAGTCAAGATTTGCGGATAAAACATAGTTGCTTTCGTTGCATACATTTTTTTGGTATCTATTTTATATTGCAGAAACATTTTATTTCCTTTGCTCTTTTCTGGTAGTCTTGGCCAATACAATAAACCGTCCCTTGGGATTTTGATTGATTTCTTTATTGGTATAACAATTCTCTTTTAGTGTAACCCAAATAGCCTACGAATTTTTTTTGTCAACAACACCTAATTCATACTACACTTAATAATATATTCAATTGTTTTCTACACACACACATACATACATACATACATAAGATTCTTATAAACATTCTCTCATCCAATTATCAACATAGGTTTTTGTCTTTGCTAAATGTTAGGAACAGTATGCATGTTGCGGAATAAAATAGTTCATATACATTGACATGAAACACAACAAATATTATTGAGAAACATTGCATTGTTATAGATTCTGCTTAAAATGTATTTACATGTACAAGATTTAATATAAATTATATTGAACAAAAAGATAAAAGAACCCCAAAACAAAACAACTTCTGGGTAATTTTGTTATTTATTTCATGGATTAATGTGGCAAATTATATGAACTGCCAAAATTTTGCTAGTTGAATATTAAAATACATAATCTTAAGGAAACTCGAATAGTCTAAGATACTACATTCATAAATAAATAAATTAATTTGTGGTGAGTGTTATTAAAAAACAATTTCACAGCTTTGAAATTGACTAAAATCAAACTTCATACAATGAATTATTTTGCAAATAATAATATTTCGTATAATTGTAAGAATTGTTTTATTCATCCATTTTTTTTCGTTAAAAACTCTTGTTAACAAAAGGTGGCTATATTTTCTTATGACTGTTCATAAGACAGAGGTGTTGTAATGGCTATATGGCTATGTAAAACTCCTTTTCCGGTTTGCTGCTAACAAGTAAACATCAAAAAAAAAAATAAAACTTGAGTTTCTCTTATAAAGTGCAAATTTTTGCCAAGATAATTATATTTGCATAATATACCAAGGTAAAATGAAATTTCCATTTGATATTGGATTTTGTGGTAAAAATCTTTAAAATTTAGTTTTCATAGAATAAACCCATTATTCCAATGCAACTGAAAAATCTTTGAGACAATTCGTGGTTCTTTAGAACAATAATTAATTTTGCATCATATCCAAGAAAATCGGAAAAAATCAAACCCATCATTGTTTTATTTATTTTCATAACCAGGTAAAGTCATTTAAATATGTCTCATTGCTTTACATTTATATAAATTTTTTTAACCAGAAATTTCGCATTCTTTCACGTGGTGGACTCATATATTGAGCCAACACTGTTACTTTTAATCCCAACCTATATTTGCATATACATACATCTGTCAAGCTTTGCTCACGTTAACAGAAAGCTGAGAATTATACCGATGTATGTCGATATGTGTATGTAAATACATACCATAAATTCCTAAAGAAGTAATAGAGAAGTAATAGTAGAATACCAAAGATCATACCACATTAACTGAGAAATGATGAACATTTGAAATATTACTTAAAAACTAGAAAAACCAGAAATCTAAAAAAAAGAAATATATAGTTTAACGAATTTGAAGAAAATCCTCATACAAAAACTTCGATTCCTACTAAAACACCTAAAAGTTGTTCCTGGAAAGAATTTTGGGTATAAAATCCAAGACAATGTTGTGGCTTGAGAACCCAGTGTGTGTAGCAAGCGGATTATGTAACTATAGTGTTATTTAAAAATGTTTTATTTTAAGAAAAATGCTAAAAAATAAATTTCCAAAGTGCATCATAAATTAAACCATAAAACCCTTAGTTCTAAACAAATTGCAAAACAAAAATTTATAATAAAATTGTACTAAGTAAAATTGAAAAAAAAACATAAATTAAAATAGTGAATGTTTATTAAAACTAATTCATTACACTAATCATACTAATTAAAAATCCCTTAAAACTAAATATTGCACTGGAAGTTTATTTCTTGGTATATAAATACGTTAAAATATTTTACAAATAATCTTAATTTTAATTTAGCCTAAGTATCACAAAATTATCAACGATCGCGAATACCCTTAATAATACAAGCGTTTTACGCTTTGTACATTCCTACATACATAATTTTTTTTCCCGTACAAGCAGTTGCAGAGGCCTCTACAAACGCTGTTACATACCTACAATGTTAACTTGGTGAGTGAGAAAAAAATGCATTTAATATTTTTTTTATGTATGTCTGTATGTACCAGGTATCAATACATATCAATACATGTTATCAAAGCAACATTCAAATTCACCAAAACGCTCAGACTAATGTTAAATATTAATTAACATTTTGATGCGATAGCTCTCTTTTCATTTGTTTATTGCTTTATTATCATTGAATTTGATGTTATGATGTTAACATTCATATCTTTAGAAGTATTTAAACATTAACGAAAATGCAATTTTCATTATTTTTTATACTAAGTGTCTGTAAGGGTGATTATTGTTAGTTTTTTGATTAGTTCATATATCCAGTCTAAAAATAATCTTCCTTATTTCAAATGTAAACTTCGAAATTTTTGTTAATATTTATTTGCTTATATACATATTTGAAGTAAGGAAAGTCATTTAAACACATTTCTTTAGTTTAGTTAAGTTTATTGCTACCCGAAAACGGTTCTATTTAAGTTAATTTTCTAATAGACTAGCAATACATATTAATTTACAAAGAAGAGAAACTTTAACAATTTAACGTCTGTTAGGAAACTTAACATTTGTAATGTAATTATTAAGAATTTATTCGGGTTGTTTGTTAACTCTGGAAAACAATTTACGAAAATAAAATGATTCTTGTTATGAATTGCTTGTTACCAAATACCACCAAGGAGAGACTTATTGATGTTTTAATGGTTTTCGGTTGTTTTTTTTTTTTAATTCCCAGTTCAATTGATCTAAATACGGGGTTTGGTTGTCATCTAATTGTTTTATGATGAATTTTAGTCCATATTTGTAGCAATTTTTTTTTCTATTGGCAAGTGAGGTAAGTGAGACAAGAATCCCACCCCGCCCGACTGTTCGCTAGTGATTGCAATGGCTCCTCTCGTCCACTTATCTCGATCAAGAGCACTGTATGCATTTAATACAAATAAAAACTTTCACAACACTAAGTTTGTTCATTACAATCATAATGCTTTAAAATGATGCCTAAATGACTGTCATAACGTGAAAACTGTCAATGTTATTTGTAGCCATATCGGAATCTCAAAATACCGCGTTTTTAAAGCTGTGAAAATAATTCTACCGATCTATCCAATTAGCCATTTTCTAAAAATATATTATGCAAAAAATTATATACCAAAACAAATGGCAACTATAATGCAAAAAAAAGATATGTAAACGACTCCTATAACATGAAAACTAAAAAAGGTATTTGCAACCATATCGGAGCCTTAAATTACCGCATTTCCAAACCTGTACCAATAAATATACCGATCTATCCAATTTTTGTAAAAATTCATTATGCCACAAATTATACACCAAAACAAAGTGCAACTGTAATGCTTTAAAATGATGCATAAACGATTGTCCTGGCATGTAAACTGTCAAAGTTATTCACAACCATATTGGAACCTCAAATTACCGCCTTTTTAAACCTGGGAAAATAATTCTACCGATCTGTCCAGTTGGCCATTTTCTAAAAATACATTATGAAATAAATTATATACCAAAACAAATGGCAATTTTAGTTCTTTAAAATGGTGCATAAAAGACTGTCCTATCACGAAAACTGCCAAAGTTAATTGCAACCATACCGGAACCTCAGATTACTGCGTTTATTAAACATAGAACAATAATTCTACCGATCTATTAAATTGACCAATTTCTAAAAATACACATTATGCTAAAAATGATATACCATAGTAACGTGGAATCATAATGCTTTAAAATGATTCATAAATGACTGTCATAGCGTGAAAACTGTCAATGTTATTTGCAGCCATATAGGAACCTCAAACTTTATTCACAACCATATCAGAACCTCAAATTACCGCCTTTTTAAACCTGGGAAAATAATTATACCGATCTATCCAATTGGCCATTTTCTAAAACTACATTATGCAATAAATTATATACCAAAACAAATGGCAATTTTAATGCTTTAAAATGGTGCTTTCCTAGCACGAAAACTGCCAGAGTTAATTGCAACTATATCGGAACCTCAGATTACTGTATTTGATATATAGAACAATAATTCTACCGATCTATCAAGTTGACCAATTTGTAAAAACACACATTATGCTACAAATGATATATCATATTAAAGTGCAATCATAATGCTTTAAATTGATTCATAAATGACTGTCATAGTGTGAAAACTGTCAATGTTATTTGCAGCCATATCGGAACCTCAAATTACCACGTTTTTAAAGCTGAGAAAATAATTCTACCGATCTATCCAATTGGCCATTTTCTAAAAATATATTATGCAATAATTTATATATCAAAACATATGGCAACTATAATGCAATAAAAAGATATATAAACGACTGCAATAACATGAAAACTATAAATGATATTTGCAACCATGTCGGAGCCTTAAATTACCGCATTTCTAAACCTGTACCAATAAATATACCGATCTATCCAATTTTTTTAAAAATTCATTATGCCACAAATTATACACCAAAACAAAGTGCACCTGTAATGCTTTAAAATGATGCATAAACGATTGTCCTGGCATAAAAACTATCAATGGTATTTGCAAGCATATGGGAACATCAAATCACAGCGTTTTTAAACATAGAACAACAATTCTACCGATCCTTCAAATTGACCATTTCTTAGACGAACACATTATGCCACAAATGATATACCAAATTAAAGTGCAATCATAGTGCTTTAAAATGATGCATAAATGACTGTCAAAGCATGAAAACTGTCAAATTTATTCACAACCATATCGGAAACTCAAATTACCACCTTTTTAAACCTGGGAAAATAATTCTATCGATTTATACAATTGGCCATTTTTTTAAAAATACATTATGCAATAAATTATATACCAAAACAAATGGCAATTTTAATGCTTTAAAATGGTGCATAAACGACTGTCCTAGCTCAAACTGCCAAAGTTAATTGCAACCATATCTTAACATCAGATTACAGCTTTTATTAAACATAGAACAATAATACTACCGATCTATCAAATTGACCAATTTCTAAAAATACACATTATGCTACAAATGATACACCATATTAAAGTGCAATCATAGTGCTTTAAAATGATGCCTAATTGACTGTCATAGCGTGAAAACTGTCAATGTTATTTGCAGCCATATCGGAACCTTAAAATACCGCGTTTTTAAAACTGTGAAAATAATTCTACCGATCTATCCAATTAGCTATTTTTTAAAAATATATTATGCAAAAAATTATATACCAAAACAAATGGCAACTGTAATGCAAAAAAAAGATATATAAACGACTCCTATAACATGAAAACTATAAAAGATATTTGCAACCATATCGGAGCCTTAAATTACCGCATTTCCAAAGCTGTACCAATAAATATACCGATCTATCCAATTTTTGTAAAAATTCATAATGCCACAAATTGTACACCAAAACAAAGTGCAACAGTAATGCTTTAAAATGATGCATAAACGATTGTCCTGGCATGTAAACTGTCAAAGTTATTCACAACCATATTGGAACCTCAAATTACCGCCTTTTTAAACCTGGGAAAATAATTCTACCGACCTATCCAGTTGGCCCTTTTCTAAAAATTCATTATGAAATAAATTATATACCAAAACAAATGGCAATTTTAGTGCTTTAAAATGGTGCATAAACGACTGTCCTATCACGAAAACTGCCAAAGTTAATTGCAACCATATCGGAACCTCAGATTACTGCGTTTATTAAACATAGAACAATAATTCTACCGATCTATCAAATTGACCAATTTCTAAAAATACACATTATGCTACAAATGATATACCATATTAAAGTGCAATCATAATGCTTTAAAATGATTCATAAATGACTTTCATAGCGTGAAAACTGTCAATGTTATTTGCAGCCATATCGGAACCTCAAACTTTATTCACAACCATATCAGAACCTCAAATTACCGCCTTTTTAAACCTGGGAATATAATTCTACCGATTTATCCAATTGGCCATTTTCTTAAACTACATTATGCAATAAATTATATACCAAAACAGATGACAATTTTAATGCTTTAAAATGGTGCATAAACGACTGTCCTAGCACGAAAACTTCCAAAGTTAATTGCAACTATATCGGAACCTCAGATTACTGCATTTGATACATAGAACAATAATTCTACCGATCTATCAAGTTGACCAATTTGTAAAAACACACATTATGCTACAAATGATATACCATATTAAAGTGCAATCATAATGCTTTAAAATGATTCATAAATGACTGTCATAGCGTGAAAACTAAAAATTTTCTAAAAATATATTATGCAATAATTTATATATCAAAACATATGGCAACTATAATGCAATAAAAAGATATATAAACGACTGCAATAACATGAAAACTATAAATGATATTTGCAACCATATCGGAGCCTTAAATTACCGCATTTCTAAACCTGTACCAATAAATATACCGATCTATCCAATTTTTTTTAAATTCATTATGCCACAAATTATACACCAAAACAAAGTGCAACTGTAATGCTTTAAAATAATGCATAAACGATTGTTCTGGCATGAAAACTGTCAAAGTTATTTGCAACCATATCGGGACCTGAAATCACAGCGTTTTTAAACATAGAACAACAATTCTTTCTACCCATCCTTCAAATTGACCATTTTTTAGACGAACACATTATGCCACATATGATATACCAAATTAAAGTGCAATCATAATGCTTTAAAATGATGCATAAATGACTGTCATAGCACGAAAACTGTCAAATTTATTCACAACCATATCGGAACTTTAAATTACCGCCTTTTTAAACCTGCGAAAATAATTCTACCGATCTATCCAATTGGCCATTTTCTAAAAATACATTATGCAATAAATTATATACCAAAACAAATGACAATTTTAATGCTTTAAAATGGTGCATAAACGACTGTCCTAGCACGAAAACTGCCAAAGTTAA
The DNA here is from genome assembly GCF_022045245.1 of Lucilia cuprina. Lineage (NCBI taxonomy): Eukaryota > Metazoa > Arthropoda > Insecta > Diptera > Calliphoridae > Lucilia > Lucilia cuprina. The sequence goes on from NC_060954.1 coordinate 26,090,465, forward strand.
TTGCAACCATATCGGAACCTCAGATTACTGCGTTTCTTAAACATAGAACAATAATTATACCGATCTATCAAATTGAATAATTTCTAAAAATACACATTATGCTACAAGTGATATACCATATTGAAGTGCAATCATAATGCTTTAAAATGATTCATAAATGACTATCATAGCGTGAAAACTGACAATGTTATTTGCAGCCATATCGGAACCTCAAACTGCCGCGTTTTTAAAGCTATGAAAATAATTCTACCGATCTATCCAATTGGCAATTTTCTATAAATATATTATGCAATAAATTATATACCAAAACAAATGGCTTTAAAATGGTGCATAAACGACTGCCCTAGCACGAAAACTACCAAAGTTAATTGCAACCATAACGGAACCTCAGATTACTGCGTTTATTAAACATAGAACAATAATTCTACCGATCTATCAAATTGCTACAAATGATATACCATATTAAAGTGCAATCATAATGCTTTAAAATGATACATAAATGACTGTCACAGCTTGAAAACTGTCAATGTTATTTGCAGCCATATCGGAACCTCAAACTACCGCGTTTTTAAAGCTGTGAAAATAATTCTACCGATCTATCCAATTGGCCATTTTCTAAAAATATATTATGCAATAAATTATATACCAAAACAAATGGCAACTATAATGCAATAAAAAGATATATAAACGACTGCAATAACATGAAAACTATAAAAGATATTTGCAACCATATCGGAGCCTTAAATTACCGCATTTCTAATCATGTACCAATAAATATACCGATCTATCCTATTTTTTTTAAACTCATTATGCCACAAATTATACACCAAAACAAAGTGCAATCATAATGCTTTAAAATGATGGCTAAATGACTATCATAGCGTGAAAACTGTCAATGTTATTTGCAGCCATATCGGAATCTCAAACTGCCGCGTTTTTAAAGCTATGAAAATAATTCTACCGATCTATCCAATTGGCAATTTTCTAAAAATATATTATGCAATAAATTATATACCAAAACAAATGGCTTTAAAATGGTGAATAAACGACTGCCCTAGAACGAAAACTACCAAAGTTAATTGCAACCATAACGGAACTTCAAATTACCGCCTTTTTAAACCTGGGGAAATAATTCTTCCGATCTATCCAATTGGCCATTTTCTAAAAACACATTATGCAATAAATTATATACCAAAACAAATGGCAATTTTAATGCTTTAAAATGGTGCATAAATGATGCACGAAAACTGCCAAAGTTAATTGCAACCATATCGGAACCTCAGATTACTGCGTTTATTAAACATAGAACAATAATTCTACCGATCTATCAAATTGCTACAAATGATATACCATGTCAAAGTGCAATCATAATGCTTTAAAATGATTCATAAATGACTGTCATAGCGTGAAAACTGTCAATGTTATTTGCAGCCATATCGGAACCTCAAACTTCCGCGTTTTTAAAGCTGTGAAAATAATTCTACCGATCTATCCAATTGGCCATTTTCTAAAAATATATTATGCAATAAATTATATACCAAGACAAATGGCAACTATAATGCAATAAAAAGATATATAAACGACTGCAATAACATGAAAACTATAAAAGATATTTGCAACCATATCGGAACCTTAAATTGCCGCATTTCTAAACCTGTACCAATAAATGTACCGATCTATCCTTTTTTTTAAACTCATTATGCCACAAATTATACACCAAAACAAAGTGCACAGTAGTGCTTTAAAATAATGCATAAACGATTGTCCTGGCATAAAAACTGTAAATGTTATTTGCAACCATGTGGGAACCTCAAATCACAGCGTTTTTAAACGTAGAACAACAATTCTACCGATCCTTCAAATTGACCATTTTTTAGACGAACACATTATGCCACAAATGATATACCAAATGAAAGTGCAATCATAATGCTTTAAAATGATGCATAAATGACTGTCATAGCATGAAAAGTGTCAAGTTATTCACAACCATAACCGAACTTCAAATTACCGCCTTTTTAAACCTGGGGAAATAATTCTACCGATCTATCCAATTGGCCATTTTCTAAAAATACATTATGCAATAAATTATATACCAAAAGAAATGGCAATTTTAATGCTTTAAAATGGTGCATAAATGATGCACGAAAACTGCCAAAGTTAATTTCAACCATATCGGAACCTCAGATTACTGCGTTTGTTAAACATAAAACAATAATTATACCGATCTATCAAATTGAATAATTTCTAAAAATACAAATTATGCTACAAATGATATACCATATTGAAGTGCAATCATAATGCTTTAAAATGATTCATAAACGACTGTCATAGCGCGAAAACTGTCAATGTTATTTGCAGCCATATCGGAACCTCAAACTACCGCTTTTTTAAAGCTGTGAAAATAATTCTACCGATCTATCCAATTTGCCTTTTCTAAAAATATGCTTTAAAATGGTGCATAAACGATTGTGCTGGCATGAAAACTGTCAAAGTTATTTGCAACCATATCGGAACCTCAAATCACAGCGTTTTTAAATATAGAACAATAATTCTACCGATCCTTCAAACTGACCATTATGCCACACATGATATACCGAATTAAAGTGCAATCATAATGTTTTAAAATGATGCATAAATGACTGTCATAGCATGAAAACTTTCAAAGTTATTCACAACCATATCGAAACTTCAAATTACCGAATTTTGAGGCCTGGGAAAATAATTCTACCGATCTATCCAATTGGCCATTTTCTAAAAATACATTATGCAATAAATTATATAACAATACAAATGGCAATTTTAATGCTTTAAAATGGTGCATAAACGACTTTCCTAGAACTATCCTATTTTTGTAAATACTCATTATGCCACAAATTATATACCAAAACAAAGTGCAAATGTAATGCTTTAAATGATGTATAAACGACTGTTGTTAAACATAAAACAATAATTATACCGATCTATCAAATTGAATAATTTCTAAAATTACAAATTATGCTACAAATGATATACCATATTGAAGTGCAATAATAATGCTTTAAAATGATTCATAAACGACTGTCATAGCGTGAAAACTGTCAATGTTATTTGCAGCCATATCGGAACCTCAAACTACCGCGTTTTTAAACCTGTACCAATAAATATACCCTACCTATAGACTTAACCGAGTAGTGATATATGTACATATTTCGATATTTTTGTTACGTTTGCGATATTTTGTGCGATATTCTTTCTATAGTTATATAGTTTTGTAATTCTCATAGACATTTTAACATTTCTTATTCGGAT
>NC_060954.1:26093852-26118852 GCF_022045245.1 Lucilia cuprina
ATGACAAACATGATTGCGGAAAGTTTTAGGAATTTGTCTTTAACCAATCGAGAACCAGTAGTAGGACAGGACAGATTAGTTCGGACTGAACAAGTAGCTTCGAGACGAGACTGAACGCGACAATGGAGATGTTGAAAGCGAAACATCTTCTTTGTGAACACGCCCATATTCTGTTCGAAGGCAAAGCCTTAAAGTGGTTTTGGCGATTTCATCGTAGCTGCGTTGACATGGACTGGGACGATCTATGTGACGCAATGAAAAGACAATATAAGGACGACAATACAGATTTTGACATTAGGGATGACATATTACGACGGAAACAAAAACATAACGAGACCTTTGACGAATTTTATGACGCAATTATGGTTTTGTGTGACAAACTCCGTACCCCTTTGACTGAATACGAGTTGTGTGAAACTATACAACGTAACTTGAGACCGGAGATTAGACACGACATTCTACATTTAGAAATATCTCGTGTTTCTCATTTACGTCGTGCAGTACGTAGGCACGAGAAATTTGTGAAGGATATGGCATCGACCAATTTTAACAAACGGGATTACAAAAAGACACAGGTTTCAGAGGTCGTTGTTAGTAACGACTAGGACAAAATTTTAGATGAGGATGATACCGAAATTTGCATGATAGTGAAGACGGGAAAATGTTGGAACTGCGACAAAATTGGTCACAGTTTCATAGACTGTTTGGAACCACGGACTATTTTTTGTTATGGTTGTCGTTGTTAGTAACGACTAGGACAAAATTTTAGATGAGGATGATACCGAAATTTGCATGATAGTGAAGACATTATCACAGAAACGACAATTACAAAACGTTGTGGAATATTTTCCTAATTCCGAAAGAGATGGTCTGGGTTGTACTACATTATTAGAACATAACATAGACAATGGCGACTCAAACCCCATCAAACAGAGATATTATCCAATTTCACCGGCAAGGGAAAAATTGTTATGTGGCGAGATACAGTTAGGCGTTATCGAAGAATGTCCGACATCTCCTTGGTCATCACCTGGTGTTTTAATTGTTAAACCAGGAAAAGTACGATTTTGCTTGGACAGTAGAAAGTTAAATTCCGTTACGAAAAAGGACGCATATCCCATTCCCAACATAGACGGACTAATTTCGAGACTTCCTCCAATTTACTATATTTCCAAAGTGGACCTAAAAGATGCATTTTGGCAAATCAAATTGGACGAAACCTCAAGACCGAAGACAGCGTTCACAGTCCCTAATCGGCACTTGTACCAATTTACAAGAATGCCGTTTGGATTGTGCAATGCACCACTGACAATGTGTAGACTAATGGACCAAGTCATTCCGTATAATTTAAAGACGAACGTTTTCGTTTACTTGGACGACTTACTGATAATTTCGAAAGACTTTGACGAACATCTAAAACATTTAAAGGATGTGGCGACACAACTTCGGAAAGCCAATTTGACAATAAATGTGAAGAAGAGTAGTTTCTGTCTACGTCAAGTCCAATATTTGGGTTATGTCGTTGGTGAAGGTGCATTGAAAGTGGATCACGGTAAAATTAAGGCAATTTCCGGTTCCTAAAACTGTTAGACAACTCAGACAATTTCTTGGTATGTCCGGATGGTACCGTCGATTTATCGATGATTATGCTACCATTACATTTCTATGACAGAATTGTTGTCGAAAAGAAAAGCATTCGTTTGGACAGACGAGGCACAAAAGTCATTCAAGACAATTAAAAACAAATTGACATCAGCACCCATTTTGGTACACGCGGACTTTAATAAACCCTTCATAGTCCAATGTGACGCTAGTACTTTTGGTATTGGAGCTGTTCTAGCTCAACTGGACGATAATGGCATCGAAAGGCCAATTGCATTCATGTCCCAAAAATTGAACAAGGCCCAGAGGAATTATTCCATAACGGAACTGGAGTGTTTGGCTGTCATTTTGGCAATAAAAAAGTTTAGGGCATACATTGAGGGTCATGAATTTAGGGTGATCACCGACCATGCCAGTCTCAAATGGCTCATGAGACAAAAAGATTTATCTGGTCGATTGGCAAGATGGTCCCTGAAATTACAAGGTTTCGACTTTACCATAGAACATCGAAAAGGTAAAGATAATGTTGTTCCAGATGCTTTGTCGCGTGCCTTTGATGATGATGAGACGGTTGCCGAAATCGATTTACAGATACTACCCTCTATTGATCTGAATTCACCAGCCTTTGACTCACCTGATTATACGACATTGCGTGACGAATTCTCTAAATCAGATTTATCTGATTATCGTGTAGTTGACAAATTTATATACAAGAGGACAAATTTTACCTTAGGAAACCTCGACGAATCTGATAATTGGAAACTCGAGAGTTATGTAAAGACGTTATTTTCTCAGCTCATGATGTTCCAAATGCAGCTCATGGTGGTTTTGCCAAAACTGTACATCGAGTTCGACAATATTTCTACTGGCCTAAATTAGTCGCCGATGTCAAAGATTATGTTTTAAATTGTTCTTCGTGCAAGACATCGAAAGCTCTAACAACTTCACTTAAACCACCTATGGTTCAAATGGTGGAGACTGTAAGACCTCTACAACGGTTATATATTGACATAATTGAACCTTTTCCACGTACTAAAAATGGAAATATAGGAATCTTAATAATATTAGATCATTTTACAAAATTTACATTCTTGAAGCCCTTGAGGAAATTTATAACGAAACCAATTGTCGAATATCTTCGGAACGAAATATTTTGTTGTTATGGTGTTCCTGAAGTGATAATTTCAGACAACGGAAGCCAATTTAAATCATCAGAATTTAAGAAGCTGGTTGACAAATATGGTATTGAACATCAATTTACTGCAATACATAGTCCCCAATCGAACGCGAGCGAAAGGGTAAATAGATCAATAAATGAAGCTTTACGTTCTTATTGTCGTAATGATCAACGCCAGTGGGATGATTTTTTACCAAGTGTGAATTGTGCTATCCGCAGTAGCATACATCAAACTACAGGACGAACTCCTTACGAACTTTTATTCGGACAGACAATGATAACGCATGGACAGGACTACAAAATTTTACCGAACTTGAAACTTTTAGAGGAAACGGACACTGAAATGGAAAGACAGGACAATTTTACATTACCACGTGACTCTATTCGGACAAAGATTAAGGAGGCTTATGACAGAAACGTCAAATCATATAACCTGAGATCTCGAAAACGCGAATTTAATATCGGTCAAACAGTCATTCGCCGAAATTTCGTCCAAAGTTCTTTAGCTGATAATTTTAATGCTAAATTGGCACCTATAGGTGTTAAAGCAATCGTACGGAAAAGAATTGGCAATGTAAACTATGAACTTAAGGATGTACACGGTGGTTATACGGCTGTTTATCATATTAAGGACATATGGGTATGATTTTTTTTTTCAGAATACCTTGTCACCTTTTTCAGATAAAATTCTGCAGCTTGCTTTGCTTTTCATCTGTTTTGTGAGGGTGACAATTTTCGCTAAAATTTTTAGTGATTTTCTTTCATTTATTTGGTATAGAATTATTAGTTTTACAAATTTTTAGTTTGAGTGTAGTTTTTTTTATTTTTATTTAGTAGGCTTTAATTTCATAGAAATTTAATTGTCTAAATTTTGTTAAATTTTCATCAAACAAATAAAAATATTTCAATTGTTTGGGTGATACGGTGAATTTTTTTGTTTAAATTTGACCATAATTCGATTTTGTACCAACTTATAGAAAAATCCATATTCTGATTTGTGAAAAGTATTAATTAAACTATAAAGAATTGATTGAACTTAATTTCGTGGTAAGCATTATAAGGATATCTGGGCTAATTATATCTTTATTAGATATGATTTTTTTTTAGGGTTGGTTGTTACCTTGTTAATTATATATTCGTGGGAGAGTCTTTGTCTTTCGAACCTATATGGTTCGATTATACCAGCTTTGCATATAAAGAGCGCAACATATTCTTTTGTTTTGGATCATCTAGCCGATTGATAATAAAGTGTTCATCTTGAAATCTGACCTGATGAGGATTTCTTTTACAATCTCTCAAGGCATTTGGTCATATATATACCTATTAGTAAACTGATTATTATGGATAATAATTTTTTACTCAACTACAACATTATTACAAACTAATTACGATTGAATATTTATTTACAAGTCTTCATCAAGCTCAATTTTGTGGTGTTAAATATTATTCAGAATTAGAAATAGGGTGACCGAATGTTATTATAATCGGTTATTTTTTTTGGTGATTATACTTAATTCTAAATAATTAAACTAACTATTTAATCTTTAATATTCAATATTTAATTTGCATTTTCTTCTTTAATTAATTTTTTTAACTTCGGTTTTGAATAATTTTTTTTATATATAAATTTTTAAACTTTTTATAAAGTAAATGTAACTTTTTGTTAATTTTTGTCATTATATCTTATGGTCACCTTAATTAATGTTTATATAAATTAATGTAAATCCTAAAAATATGCTACACTAAAATTACACTTTAAACACTTAGTCAATTCCAACACCTAATCACAATTCATTACCTATAATGTGGATTGTATCTTAAATAGTTAATAAACACTTCATTTTTGATACAATCCATACATAATTATCTATATAATACTATCCCAACTCATATAAACTATAATAATTGTGAGTGTTATAAAAAACCGTCACCTGTCATCCGGCGCCTGCTGACATCGATGGATAATAAACAAATGTAAGTTGGATTTTGATTTTATTGTTTCATTATCAGTCATTTTAAATCCACTCTCAATTTTAAATACACACATACATACTTATAAAGTAATATGAACAAAATTATCATTATATTAATTTTTCATTTTGCAACCAGAGTTGCTATTGTACATTAATTTGTATGTCATTAATATTTAATTTAATATATTAAATGTTCATATTATTTTTATTACAAAATCCCTAAATTTGATAATTTAATATTATAATATTTTGAATACAAAGTCACCTTATATCATGATATTTTCTTAAATAATTTCTTTTGAATAGAATTTCAATATAAAATTTCCATTTGCCTAAATTAAGGTGACCACCTTTGATTTTTTTAAAAACATATATGTATGTAATAAAATTTAATTAAACTAATTCATTTAACTTTAACTTTACTTAATTATTATCATAATTTAATTTTAATAAATATTACAATTTATAATTATAATATTCAATATGAAATCATAAATTTTGTTTATTATTATGAAAAGTTAAGTCAAGGGCATGGGTTAGGTTGATTTAGTTAATTTTTTTTGTTTATTTTTATTGGGCTGACAATCAACTCTAATATTTGTCAGCATGGAGGGAGGGCTTTGGAAGAGTGTAGCAAATACCATCAACAGCTACACTAATACCTTTACCGCATCTTCTTCATCTCTTGTCTTTGTGGATCATTTATTTAAGTAGCTACCTAAAGTAAAGTCTATGTAATTGATTCATTTATAGTATTTTTTTTTATATGAGAACACACCACACCCTCCACCGACGAGCACTGCCGTAATATTAAGTAGCATCGTTCTCATAAACAAACCACCTTATGACAGAATCGTTACATGATCTATCAAATTGACCAATTTCTAAAAATACACATTATGCTACAAATGATATACCATATTAAAGTGCAATCATAATGCTTTAAAATGATTCATAAATGACTGTCATAGCGTGAAAACTGTCAATGTTATTTGCAGCCATATTGGAACCTCAAACTACCGCGTTTTGAAAGCTGTGAAAATAATTTTACCGATCTATCCAATTGGCCATTTTCTAAAAACATATTATGCAATAAATTATATACCAAAACCAATGGCAACTATAATGCAATAAAAAGATATATAAACGACTGCAATAATATGAAAACTATAAATGATATTTGCAACCATATCGGAGCCTTAAATTACCGCATTTCTAAACCTGTACCAATAAATATACCGATCTATCCTATTTTTGTAAAAACTCATTATGCCACAAATTATACACCAAAACAAAGTGCAACTGTAATGCTTTAAAATGATGCATAAAAGATTGTCCTGGCATAAAAACTGTCAGTATTATTTGCAACCATATCGGAACCTCAAATCACAGCGTTTTTAAACATAGAACAACAATTCTACCGATCCTTCAAATTGACCATTTTTTAGACGAACACATTATGCCAAATGATATACCAAATTAAAGTGCAATCATAATGCTTTAAAATGATGAATAAATGACTGTCGTAGCATGAAAACTGTCAAAGTTATTCACAACCATATCGGAACCTCAAACTACCGCATTCTTAAACCTGGGAAAATAATTCTACCGATCTATCCAATTGGCCATTTTCTAAAAATACATTATGCAATAAATTATATACCAAAACAAATGACAATTTTAATGCTTTAAAATGGTGCATACTCGACTGTCCTAGCACGAAAACTGTCAAGGTTAATTGCAACCATAGCAGAACCTCAGATTACTGCGTCTATTATACATAGAACAATAATTATACCGATCTATCAAATTGAATAATTTCTAAAAATACACATTATGCTACAAATGATATACCAAATTAAAGTGCAATCATAGTGCTTTAAAATGATGCATGAAAACTGTCATAGTTATTCACAACCATATCGGAACCTCAAACTACCGCATTCTTAAACCTGGAAAAATAATTCTACCGATCTATCCAATTGGCCATTTTCTAAAAATACATTATGCAATAAATTATAAACCAAAATAAATGGCAATTTTAATGCTTTAAAATGGTGCATAAACGATGTCCTATCACGAAAACTGCCAAAGTTAATTGTAGCCATATCGGAACCTCAGATTACTGCATTTGATACATAGAACAATAATTCTACCGATCTATCAAGTTCACCAATTTGTAAAAACACACATTATGCTACAAATGATATACCATATTAAAGTGCAATCATAATGCTTTAAAATGATGTCTAAATGACTATCATAGTGTGAAAACTGTCAATGTTATTTGCAGTCATATGGGAACCTCAAATTATCGCATTTTTAAAGCTGTGAAAATAGTGCTATCGATCTATCCAATTGGCCATTTTCTAAAAATATATTATGCAATAAATAATATAAGAAAAAAAAAATGGCAACTATAATGCAATAAAAAGATATATAAACGACTGCAATAACATGAAAACTATAAATGATATTTGCAACCATATCGGAGCCTTAAATTACTGCATTTCTAAACCTGTACCAATAAATATACCCATCTATCCTTTTTTTGTAAAAACTCATTATGCTACAAATTATACGCCAAAACAAAGTGCAACTGTAATGCTTTAAAATGATGCATAAACGATTGTCATGGCATAAAAACTGTCAATGTTATTTGCAACCATATGGGAACCTCAAATCACAGCGTTTTTAAACATGGAACAACAATTCTACCGATCCTTCAAATTGACCATTTTTTAGACGAACACATTATGCCACAAATGATATACCAAATTAAAGTGCCATCAGAACGCTTTAAAATGATGCATAAATGACTGTCATAGCATGAAAACTGTCAAAGTAATTCACAACCATATCGGAACCTCAAACTACCGCATTCTTAAACCTGGGAAAATAATTCTACCGATCTATCCAATTGGCCATTTTCTAAAAATACATTATGCAATAAATTATATACCAAAACAAATGGCAATTTTAATGCTTTAAAATGGTGCATAAACGCCTGTCCTAGCACGAAAACTGCCAAAGTTAATTGCAACCATAGCGGAACCTCAGATTACTGCGTTTATTATACATAGAACAATAATTATACCGATCTATCAAATTGAATAGTTTCTAAATATACACATTATGCTACAAATGATACACCAAATTAAAGTGCAATCATAATGCTTTAAAATGATGCATAAATGACTGTCATAGCATGAAAACTGTCAAAGTTATTCACAACCATATCGGAACCTCAAATTACCGCCTTTTTAAACCTGGGAAAATAATTCTACCGATCTATCCAATTGGCCATTTTCTAAAAATACATTATGCAATAAATTACATACCAAAACAAATGGCAATTTTAATGCTTTAAAATGGTGTGTAAACGACTGTCCTAGCACGAAAACTGCCAAAGTTAATTGCAACCATATCGGAACCTCAGATTACTGCGTTTATTAAACATAGAACAATAATTCTACCGATCTATCAAATTGACCAATTTCTGAAAATACACATTATGCTACAAATGATATACCATATTAAAGTGCAATCATAATGCTTTAAAATGATGCCTAAATGACTGTCACAACGTGAAAACTGTCAATGTTATTTGCAGCCATATCGGAACCTTAAAATACCGCGTTTTTAAAGCTGTGAAGATAATTCTACCGATCTATCCAATTAGCCATTTTCTAAAAATATATTATGCAACAAATTATATACCAAAACAAATGACAACTATAATGCATTAAAAAGATATATAAACGACTGCTATAACATGAAAACTATAAAAGATATTTGCAACCATATCGGAGCCTTAAATTACCGCATTTCCAAACCTGTACCAATTCATTATGCCACAAATTGTACACCAAAGCAAAGTGCAACTGTAATGCTTTAAAATGATGCATAAACTATTGTCCTGGCATAAAAACTGTCAAAGCTATTTGCAACCATATCGGAACCTCAAATCACAGCGTTTTTAAACATAGAACAAAAATTCTACTCAGATTACTGCGTTTATTAAACATAGAACAATAATTCTACTGATCTATCAAAGTGACCAATTTCTAAAAATACACATTATGCTACAAATGATATACCATATTAAAGTGCAATCATAGTGCTTTAAAATGATGCCTAAATGACTGTCATAGTGTGAAAACTGTCAATGTTATTGGCAGCTATATTGGAACCTCAAACTACCGCGTTTTTAAAGCTGTGAAAATAATTCTACCGATCAATCCAATTGGCCATTTTCTAAAAATATATTATGCAACAAATTATATATCAAAACAAATGACAACTATAATGCAATAAAAAGATATATAAACGACTGCTATAACATGAAAACTATAAAAGATATTTGCAACCATATCGGAGCCTTAAATTACCGCATTTCCAAACCTGTACCAATAAATATACCGATCTATCCAATTTTTGTAAAAATACATTATGCAATAAATTATATACCAAAACAAATGGCAATTTTAATGCTTTAAAATGGTACATAAACGACTGTCCTAGCACAAAAACTGCCAAAGTTATTCACAACCATATCGGAACCTCAAATTACCGCCTTTTTAAACCTGGGAAAATAATTCTACCGATCTATCCAATTGGCCATTTTCTAAAAATACACATTATGCCACAAATGATATACCAAATTAAAGTGCAATCATAATGCTTTAAAATGGTGAATAAACGACTGCCCTAGCACGAAAACTGCCAAAGTTAATTGTAACCATATGGGAACCTCAGATTACTGCGTTTATTAAACATAGAACAATAATTCTACCGATTCTTCAAATTGACCAATTTGTAAAAACACACATTATGCTACAATCATAATGCTTTAAAATGATGCATAAATGACTGTCATAGCATGAAAACTGTGAAAGTTATTCACAACCATATCGGAACTTCAAATTACCGCCTTTTTAAAGCTGTGACAATAATTCTACCGTTCTGCCCAATTGGCCATTTTCTAAAAATATATTATGCAATAAATTATATACCAAAACAAATGGCGACTATAATGCTATAAAAAGATATATAAACGACTGCAATAACATGAAAACTATATCGGAGCCTTAAATTACTGCATTTCTAAACCTGTACCAATAAATATACCCATCTATCCTATTTTTGTAAAACTCATTATGCCACAAATTATACACCAAAACAAGGTTCAACTGTAATGCTTTAAAATGATGCATAAGCGATTGTCCTGGCATGAAAACTGTCAATGTTATTTGCAACGATATGGGAACCTCAAATCACAGCGTTTTTAAACATAGAACAACAATTCTACCGATTCTTCAAATTGACCATTTTTTAGACGAACACATTATACCACAAATGATATACCAAATTAAAGTACAATCATAATGCTTTAAAATGATGCATAAATGACTGTGCTAGCATGAAAACTGTCAAAGTTATTCACAACCATATCGGAAACTCAAGCTACCGCCTTCTTAAACCTGGGAAAATAATTCTACCGATCTATCCAATTGGCCATTTTCTAAAAATACATTATGCAATAAATTATATATCAAAACAAATGGCAATTTTAATGCTTTAAAATGGTGCATAAACCACTGTCCTAGCACGAAAACTGCCAAAGTTAATTGCAGCCATATCGGAACCTCAGATTACTTCATTTGATACATAGAACAATAATTCTACCGATCTATCAAGTTGACCAATTTGTGAAAACACAAATTATGCTACAAATGATATACCATATTAAAGTGCAATCATAATGCTTTAAAATGATGTCTAAATGACTATCATAGCGTGAAAACTGTTAATGTTATCTGCAGTCATATCGGAACCTCAAATTACCGCATTTTTAAAGTTGTGAAAATAGTTCTACCGATCTATCCAATTGGCCATTTTCTAAAAATATATTATGCAATAAATTATATACCAAAACCAATGGCAACTATAATGCAATAAAAAGATATATAAACGACTGCTATAACATGAAAACTATAAAAGATATTTGCAACCATATCGGAACCTCAAATCACAGCGTTTTTAAACATAGAACAACAATTCTACCGATCCTTCAAATTGACCATTCTTTAGACGAACACATTATGCCACAAATGATACACCAAATTAAAGTGCAATAATGCTTTAAAATGGTGCATAAACGACTGCCCTAGCACGAAAACTGCCAAAGTTAATTGTAAACATATGGGAACCTCAGATTACTGCGTTTATTAAACATAGAACAATAATTCTACCGATCTATCAAATTGACCAATTTGTAAAAACACACATTATGCTACAATCATAATGCTTTAAAATGATGCCTAAATGACTGTCATAGCGTGAAAACTGTCAATGTTATTTGCAGCCATATCGGAACCTTAAAATACCGCGTTTTTAAAGCTGTGAAAATAATTCTACCGATCTATCCAATTAGCCATTTTCTAAAAATATATTATGCAACAAATTATATACCAAAACAAATGGCAACTATAATGCAATAAAAAGATATATAAACGACTGCTATAACATGAAAACTATAAAAGATATTTGCAACCATATCGGAGCCTTAAATTACCGCATTTCCAAACCTGTACCAATAAATATACCGATCTATCCAATTTTTATAAAAAATTCATTATGCCACAAATTGTACACCAAAACAAAGTGCAACTGTAATGCTTTAAAATGATGCATAAACGATTGTCCTGGCATGAAAACTGTCAAAGTTATTTGCAACCATATGGGAACCTCAAATCACAGCGTTTTTAAACATAGAACAACAATTCTACCGATCCTTCAAATTGACCATTTTTTAGACGAACACATTATAATACAAATATACCAAATTAAATGCAATCATAATGCTTTAAAATGATGCATAAATGCAATCATAATGCTTTAAAATGATGCATAAATGACTGTCATAGCATGAAAACTGTCAAAGTTATTCACAACAATATCGGAACCTCAAATTACCGCCTTTTTAAACCTGGGCAAATAATTCTACCGATCTATCCAATTGGCCATTTTCTAAAAATACATTATGCAAAAAATTATATACTAAAACAAATGGCAATTTTAATGCTTTAAAATGGTGCATAAACGACTGTCCTAGCACGAAAACTGCCAAAGTTAATTGCAACCATATCGGAACCTCAGATTACTGCATTTGATACATAGAACAATACTTCTACCGATCTATCAAGTTGACCAATTTGTAAAAACACACATTATGCTACAAATGATATACCATATTAAAGTGCAACCATAATGCTTTAAAATGATGTCTAAATGACTATCATAGCGTGAAAACTGTCAATGTTATTTGCAGCCATATCTAAACCTCAAATTACCGCATTTTTAAAGCTGTACCAATAAATATACCGATCTATCCAATTTTTGTAAAAATTCATTATGCCACAAATTGTACACCAACACAAAGTGCAACTGTAATGCTTTAAAATGATGCATAAACGATTGTCCTGGCATGAAAACTGTCAAAGTTATTTGCAACCATATCGGAACCACAAACCACAGCGTTTTTAAACATAGAACAACAATTCTAACGATCCTTTAAATTGACCATTTTTTAGACGAACACATTATGCCACAAATGATATACCATATCAAAGTGCAATCATAATGCTTTAAAATGATGCCTAAATGACTGTCATAGCGTGAAAGCTGTCAATGTTATTTGCAGCCATATCGGAACCTTAAATTACCGCCTTTTTAAACCTGGGAAAATATTTCTACCGATCTATCAAATTGGCCATTTTCTAAAAATACATTATGCAGTAAATTATATACCAAAACAAATGGCAATTTTAATGCTTTAAAATGGTGCATAAACGACTGTCCTAGCACGAAAACTGCCACAGTTGATAGCAACCATAGCGGAACCTCAGATTAGTGCGTTTATTATACATAGAACAATAATTATACCGATCCATCAAATTGAATAATTTCTAAAAATACACATTATGCTACAAATGATATACCATATTGAAGTGCAATCATAATGCTTTAAAATGATTCATAAATGACTGTCATTGCTTGAAAACTGTCAATGTTATTTGGAGACATATTGGAAACTCAAACTACCGCGTTTTTAAAGCTGTGAAAATAATTCTACCGATCTATCCAATTGGCCATTTTCTAAAAATATATTATGCAATAAATTATATACCAAAACAAATGGCAACTATAATGCAATAAAAATATATATAAACGATTGCTATAACATGAAAACTATAAAAGATATTTGCAACCATATCGGAGCCTTAAATTACCGCATTTCCAAACCTGTACCAATAAATATACCCATCTATCCTATTTTTGTAAAACTTATTATGCCACAAATTATACACCAAAACAAAGTTCAACTGTAATGCTTTAAAATGATGCATAAACGATTGTCCTGGCATGAAAACTGTCAATGTTATTTGCAACCATATGGGAACCTCAAATCACAGCGTTTTTAAATATTGAACAACAATTCTACCGATTCTTCAAATTGACCATTTTTTAGACGAACACATTATGCCATAAATGATATACCAAATTAAAGTACAATCATAATGCTTTAAAATGATGCATAAATGACTGTTGTAGCATGAAAACTGTCAAAGTTATTCACAACCATATCGGAAACTCAAGCTACCGCCTTCTTAAACCTGGGAAAATAATTCTACCTGGCCATTTTCTAAAAATACATTATGCAATAAATTATATACCAAAACAAATGGCAATTTTAATGCTTTAAAATGGTACATAAACGACTGTCCTAGCAAGAAAACTGCCAAAGTTAATTGCAACCATATCGGAACCTCAGATTACTGCGTTTATTAAACATAGAACAATAATTCTACAGATCTATCAAATTGACCAATTTCTAAAAATACACATTATGCTACAATTGATATACCATATTAAAGTGCAATCATAATGCTTTAAAATGATTCATAAACGAATGTCATTGCGTGAAAACTGTCAATGTTATTTGCAGCCATATTGGAACCTCAAACTACCGCGTTTTTAAAGCTGTGAAAACAATTCTACCGATCTATCCAATTGGCCATTTTCTAAAAATATATTATGCAATAAATTATATACAAAAACAAATGGCAACTATAATGCAATAAAAAGATATATAAACGACTGCAATAACATGAAAACTATAACATATATTTGCAACAATATCGGAGCCTTAAATTACCGCATTTCTAAACCTGTACCAATAAATATACCGATCTATCCTATGCCACAAATTATACACCAAAACAAAGTTCAACTGTAATGTTTTAAAATGATGCATAAACGATTGTCCTGGCATGAAAACTGTCAATGTTATTTGCAACCATATCGGAACCTCAAATCACAGCGTTTTTAAACATAGAACAACAATTCTACCGATCCTTCAAATTGACCATTTTTCAGACCAACACATTATGCCACAAATGATATACCAAATTAAAGTGCAATTTTAATGCTTTAAAATGATGCATAAATGACTGTCAAAGTTATTCACAACCATATCGGAACCTCAAACTGCCGCCTTCTTAAACCTGGGAAAATAATTCTACCGATCTATCCAATTGGCCATTTTCTAAAAATACATTATGCAATAAATTATATACCAAAACAAATGGCAATTTTAATGCTTTAAAATGGTGCATAAACGACTGTCCTAGCACGAAAACTGCCAAAGTTAATTGCAACCATAGCGGAACCTCAGATTACCGCGTTTATTATACATAGAACAATAATTATACCGATCTATTAAATTGAATAATTTCTAAAAATACACATTATGCTACAAATGATATACCATATTGAAGTGCAATCATAATGTTTTAAAATGATTCATAAATGACTGTCATAGCGTGAAAACTGTCAATGTTATTTACAGCCATATCGAAACCTCAAACTACCGCGTTTTTAAAGCTGTGAAAATAATTCTACCGATCTCTCCAATTTGCCATTTTCTAAAATTATGCTTTAAAATGGTGCATAAACGACTCTCTTAGCACGAAAACTGCCAAAGTTAATTGCAACCATATCGGAACCTTAGATTACTGCGTTTATTAAACATAGAACAATAATTCTACCGATCTATCAAATTGACCAATTTGTAAAAACACACATTATGCTACAAATGATATACCATACTAAAATGCAATCATAATGCTTTAAAATGATGCCTAAATGACTGTCATAGCGTGAAAACTGTCAATGTTATTTGCAGCCATATCGGAACCTTAAAATACCGCGTTTTTAAAGCTCTGAAAATAATTCTACCGATCTATCCAATTAGCCATTTTCTAAAAATATATTATGCAACAAATTATATTCCAAAACAAATGGCAACTATAATGCAATAAAAGGATATATAAACGACTGCTATAACATGAAAACTATAAACGATATTCGCAACCATATCGGAGCCTTAAATTACCGCATTTCCAAACCTGTACCAATAAATATACCGATCTATCCAATTTTTGTAAAAATTCGTTATGCCACAAATTGTACACCAAAACAAAGTGCAACTGTAATGCTTTAAAATGATGCATAAACGATTTCCTGGCATGAAAACTGTCAAAGTTATTTGCAACCATATCGGAACCTCAAATCACAGCGTTTTTAAACATAGAACAACAATTCTACCGATCCCTCAAATTGACCATTTTTTAGACGAACACATTATGCCACAAATGATATAACAAATTAAAGTGCAATCATAATGCTTTAAAATGATGCATAAATGACTGTCATAGCATGAGAACTGTCAAAGTTATTCACAACCATATCGGAACTTCAAATTACCGCCTTTTTAAACCTGGGAAAATAATTCTACCGATCTATCCAATTGGCCATTTTCTAAAAATACATTATGCAATAAATTATATACCAAAACAAATGGCAATTTTAATGCTTTAAAATGGTGCATAAACGACTGTCCTAGCACGAAAACTGCCAAAGTTAATTGCAACCATATCGGAACCTCAGATTATTGCGTTTATTAAACATAGAACAATAATTCTACCGATCTATTAAATTGACCAATTTCTAAAAATACACATTATGCTACAAATGATATACCATATTAAAGTGCAATCATAACGCTTTAAAATGATTCATAAATGATTGTCATTGCGTCAAAACTGTCAATGTTATTTGCAGCCATATTGGAAACACAAATGATATACCAAATTAAAGTGCAATCATAATGCTTTAAAATGATGCATAAATGAGAACTGTCAAAGTTATTCACAACCATATCGGAACTTCAAATTACCGCCTTTTTAAACCTGGGAAAATAATTCTACCGATCTATCCAATTGGCCATTTTCTAAAAATACATTATGCAATAAATTATATACCAAAACAAATGGCAATTTTAATGCTTTAAAATGGTGCATAAACGACTGTCTTAGCACGAAAACTGCCAAAGTTAATTGCAACCATATCGGAACCTCAGATTACTGCGTTTATTAAACATAGAACAATAATTCTACCGATCTATCAAATTGACCAATTTGTAAAAACACATTATGCTACAAATGATATACCATATTAAAGTGCAATCATAATGCTTTAAAATGATTCATAAATGACTGTCATAGCGTGAAAACTGCCAATGTTATTTGCAGCCATATCGGAACCTTAAAATACCGCGTTTTTAAAGCTGTGAAAATAATTCTACCGATCTATCCAATTAGCCATTTTCTAAAAATATATTATGCAACAAATTATATACCAAAACAAATGGCAACTATAATGCAATAAAAAGATATATAAACGACTGCTATAACATGAAAACTATAAAAGATATTTGCAACCATATCGGAGCCTTAAATTACCGCATTTCCAAACCTGTACCAATAAATATACCGATCTATCCAATTTTTGTAAAAATTCATTATGCCACAAATTGTACACCAAAACAAAGTGCAACTGTAATGCTTTAAAATGATGCATAAACGATTGTCCTGGCATGAAAACTGTCAAAGTTATTTGCAACCATATCGGAACCTCATATCACAGCGTTTTTAAACATAGAACAACAATTCTACCGATCCTTCAAATTGACCATTTTTTAGACCAACACATTATGCCACAAATGATATACCAAATTAAAGTGCAATCATAATGCTTTAAAATGATGCATAAATGACTGTCATAGCATGAGAACTGTCAAAGTTATTCACAACCATATCGGAACTTCAAATTACCGCCTTTTTAAACCTGGGAAAATAATTCTACCGATCTATCCAATTGGCCATTTTCTAAAAATACATTATGCAGTAAATTATATACCAAAACAAATGGCAATTTTAATGCTTTAAAATGGTGCATAAACGACTGTCCTAGCACGAAAACTGCCAAAGTTAATTGCAACCATATCGGAACCTCAGATTACTGCGTTTATTAAACATAGAACAATAATTCTACCGATCCTTCAAATTGACCAATTTGTAAAAACACATTATGCTACAAATGCTATACCATATTGAAGTGCAATCATAATGCTTTAAAATGATTCATAAATGACTGTCATAGCGTGAAAACTGCCAATGTTATTTGCAGCCATATCGGAACCTTAAAATACCGCGTTTTTAAAGCTGTGAAAATAATTCTACCGATCTATCCAATTGGCAATTTTCTAAAAATACATTACGCAATAAATTATATACCAAAACAAATGGCAACTATAATGCAATAAAAAGATATATAAACCACTGCTATAACATGAAAACTATAACAGATATTTGCAACCATATCGGAGCCTTAAATTACCGCATTTCCAAACCTGTACCAATAAATATACCGATCTATCCAATTTTTGTAAAAATTCATTATGCCACAAATTATACACCAAAACAAAGTGCAACTGTAATGCTTTAAAATGATGCATAAACGATTGTCCTGACATGAAAACTGTCAAAGTTATTTGCAACCATATCGGAACCTCAAATCACGGCGTTTTCAAACATAGAAAAACAATTGTACCGATCCTTCAAATTGACCATCTTTTAGACCAACACATTATGACACAAATGATATATCAAATTAAAGTGCAATCATAATGCTTTAAAATGATGCATAAGTTATTCACAACCATATCGGAACTTCAAATTACCGCCTTTTGAAGCCTGGGAAAATAATTCTACCGATCTATCCAACTGGCCATTTTCTAAAAATACATTATGCAATAAATTATATACCAAAACAAATGGGAATTTTAATGCTTTAAAATGGTGCATAAACGACTGTCCTAGCACGAAAACTGCCAAAGTTAATTGCAACCATAGCGGAACCTCAGATTACTGCGTTTATTATACATAGAACAATAATTATACCGATCTATCAAATTGAATAATTTCTAAAAATACACATTATGCTACAAATGATATACCATATTGAAGTGCAATCATAATGCTTTAAATGATTCATAAATGACTGTCATAGCGTGAAAACTGTCAATGTTATTTGCAGCCATAACGAAACCTCAAACTACCGCTTTTTTAAAGCTGTGAAAATAATTCTACCGATCTATCCAATTTGCATTAACTGTCAATGTTATTTGCAGCCATATCGGAACCTTGAAATACCGCGTTTTTAAAGCTGTGAAAATAATTCTACCGATCTATCCAATTAGCCATTTTCTAAAAATATATTATGCAACAAATTATATACCAAAACAAATGGCAACTATAATGCAATAAAAAGATATATAAACGACTGCTATAACATGAAAACTATAAAAGATATTTGCAACCATATCGGAGCCTTAAATTACCGCATTTCCAAACCTGTACCAATAAATATACCGATCTATCCAATTTTTGTAAAAATTCATTATGCCACAAATTGTACACCCAAACAAAGTGCAACTGTAATGCTTTAAAATGATGCATAAACGATTGTCCTGGCATGAAAACTGTCAAAGTTATTTGCAACCATATCGGAACCTCAAATCACAGACTTTTTAAACATAGAACAACAATTCTACCGATCCCTCAAATTGACCATTTTTTAGATGAACACATTTGCCACAAATGATATAACAAATTAAAGTGCAATCATAATGCTTTAAAATGATGCATAAATGACTGTCATAGCATGAAAACTGTCAAAGTTATTCACAACCATATCGGAACTTCAAATTACCGCCTTTTTAAACCTGGGAAAATAATTCTACCGATCTATCCCATTGGCCATTCTCTAAAATACATTATGCAATAAATTATATACCAAAACAAATGGCAATTTTAATGCTTTAAAATGGTGCATAAACGACTGTCCTAGCACGAAAACTGCCAAAGTTAATTGCAACCATATCGGAACCTCATATTACTGCGTTTATTAAACATAGAACAATAATTCTACCGATCTATCAAATTGACCAATTTCTAAAAATACACATTATGCTACAAATGATATACCATATTAAAGTGCAATCATAATGCTTTAAAATGATTCATAAATGATTGTGATAGCGTGAAACTGTTAATGTTATTTGCAGCCATATTGGAACCTGAAACTACCGCGTTTTTAAAGCTGTGAAAATAATTCTACCGATCTATCCAATTGGCCATTTTTTAAAATATATTATGCACTAAATTATATACCAAAATAAATGGCAACTATAATTTGTTTTAACCAAACTGCCAAAGTTAATTGCAACCATATCGGAACCTCAGATTACTGCGTTTATTAAACATAGAACAATAATTCTACAGATCTATCAAATTGACCAATTTCTAAAAATACACATTATGCTACAAATGATATACCATAGTAAAGTGCAATCATAATGCTTTAAAATGATTCAAAAATGATTGTGATAGCGTGAAAACTGTCAATGTTATTTGCAGCCATATTGGAACCTCAAACTACCGCGTTTTTAAAGCTGTGAAAATAATTCTACCGATCTATCCAATTGGCCATTTTTTAAAAATATATTATGCAATAAATTATATACCAAAACAAATGGCAACTATAATGCAATAAAAAGATATATAAACGACTGCAATAACATGAAAACAATAACAGATATTTGCAACCATATCGGAGCCTTAAATAACCGCATTTCTAAACCTGTACCAATAAATATACCGATCTATCCTATTTTTGTAAAACTCATTATGCCACAATTTATACACCAAAACAAAGTTCAACTGTAATGTTTTAAAATGATGCATAAACGATTGTCCTGGCACGAAAACTGTCAATGTTATTTGCAACCATATGGGAACCTCAAATCACAGCGTTTTTAAACATAAAACAACAATTCTACCGATCCTTCAAATTGACCATTTTTTAGACCATCACATTATGCCACAAATGATATATCAAATTAAAGTGCAATCATAATGCTTTAAAATGATGCATAAATGACTGTCAAAGTTATTCACAACCATATTGGAACCTCAAACTACCGCCTTCTTAAACCTGGGAAAATAATTCTACCGATCTATCCAATTGGCCATTTTCTAAAAATACATTATGCAATAAATTATATACCAAAACAAATGGCAATTTTAATGCTTTAAAATGGTGCATAAACGACTGTCCTAGCACGAAAACTGCCAAAGTTAATTGCAACCATAGCGGAACCTCAGATTACTGCGTTTATTATACATAGAACAATAATTATACCGATCTATCAAATTGAACAATATATAAACCACTGCTATAACATGAAAACTATAACAGATATTTGCAACCATATCGGAGCCTTAAATTACCGCATTTCCAAACCTGTACCAATAAATATACCGATCTATCCAATTTTTGTAAAAACTCATTATGCCACAAATTATACACCAAAACAAAGTGCAACTGTAATGTTTTAAAATGATGCATAAACGATTGTCCTGACATAAAAACTGTCAAAGTTATTTGCAACCATATCGGAACCTCAAATCACGGCGTTTTCAAACATAGAAAAACAATTGTACCGATCCTTCAAATTGACCATCTTTTAGACCAACACATTATGACACAAATGATATATCAAATTAAAGTGCAATCATAATGCTTTAAAATGATGCATAAGTTATTCACAACCATATCGGAACCTCAAACTACCGCCTTCTTAAACCTGGGAAAATAATTCTACCGATCTATCCAACTGGCCATTTTCTAAAAATACATTATGCAATAAATTATATACCAAAACAAATGGCAATTTTAATGCTTTAAAATGGTGCATAAACGACTGTCCTAGCACGAAAACTGCCAAAGTTAATTGCAACCATAGCGGAACCTCAGATTACCGCGTTTATTATACATAGAACAATAATTATACCGATCTATCAAATTGAATAATTTCTAAAAATACACATTATGCTACAAATGATATACCATATTGAAATGCAATCATAATGCTTTAAAATGATTCATAAATGACTGTCATAGCGTGAAAACTGTCAATGTTATTTGCAGCCATAACGAAACCTCAAACTACCGCTTTTTTAAAGCTGTGAAAATAATTCTACCGATCTATCCAATTTGCATTAACTGTCAATGTTATTTGCAGCCATATCGGAACCTTGAAATACCGCGTTTTTAAAGCTGTGAAAATAATTCTACCGATCTATCCAATTAGCCATTTTCTAAAAATATATTATGCAACAAATTATATACCAAAACAAATGGCAACTATAAAGCAATAAAAAGATATATAAACGACTGCTATAACATGAAAACTATAAAAGATATTTGCAACCATATCGGAGCCTTAAATTTCCGCATTTCCAAACCTGTACCAATAAATATACCGATCTATCCAATTTTTGTAAAAATTCCTTATGCCACAAATTGTACACCAAAACAAAGTGCAACTGTAATGCTTTAAAATGATGCATAAACGATTGTCCTGGCATGAAAACTGTCAAAGTTATTTGCAACCATATCGGAACCTCAAATCACAGACTTTTTAAACATAGAACAACAATTCTACCGATCCCTCAAATTGACCATTTTTTAGATGAACACATTATGCCACAAATGATATAACAAATTAAAGTGCAATCATAATGCTTTAAAATGATGCATAAATGACGGTCATAGCATGAGAACTGTCAAAGTTATTCACAACCATATCGGAACTTCAAATTACCGCCTTTTTAAACCTGGGAAAAAAATTCTACCGATCTATCCAATTGGCCATTCTCTAAAAATACATTATGCAATAAATTATATACCAAAACAAATGGCAATTTTAATGCTTTAAAATGGTGCATAAACGACTGTCCTAGCACGAAAACTGCCAAAGTTAATTTATTAAACATAGAACAATAATTCTACCGATCTATCAAATTGACCAATTTATAAAAATACACATTATGCTACAAGTGATATACCATATTAAAGTGCAATCATAATGTTTTAAAACGATTCATAAATGACTGTCATAGCGTGAAAACTGTCAATGTTATTTGCAGCCATATCGGAACCTTAAAATACCGCGTTTTTAAAGCTGTGAAAATAATTCTACCGATCTATCCAATTGGCCATTTTCTAAAAATATATTATTCAATAAATTATATACCAAAACAAATGGCAACTATAACGCAATAAAAAGATATATAAACGACTGCAATAACATGAAAACTATAAAAGATATTTGCAACCATATCGGAGCCTTAAATTACCTCATTTCTAAACCTGTACCAATAAATATACCGGTCTATCCTATTTTTGTAAAACTCATTATGCCACAAATTGTACACCAAAACAAAGTGCATCTGTAGTGCTTTAAAATGATGCATAAACGATTGTCCTGGCATGAAAACTGTCAAAGTTATTAAAAACCATATCGGAACCTCAAATCACAGCGTTTTTAAACATAGAACAACAATTCTACCGATCCTTCAAATTGACCATTTTTTAGACGAACACATTATGCCACAAATGATATGCCAAATTAAAGTGCAATCATAATGCTTTAAAATTATGCATAAATGACTGTCAAAATTATGCATAAATGACTGTCATAGCATGAAAACTGTCAAAGTTATTCATAACCATATCGGAACTTCAAATAACCGCCTTCTTAAACCTGGGAAAACAATTCTACCGATCTATGGAATTGGCCATTTTCTAAAAACACATTGGGCAATGAATTATATACCAAAACAAATGGCAATTTTAATGCTTTAAAATGGTGCATAAACGACTGTCCTAGCACGAAAACTGCCAAAGTTAATTGCAACCATAGCGGAACCTTAGATTACTGCGTTTATTATACATAGAACAATAATTATACCGATCTATCAAATTTAATAATTTCTAAAAATACACAATATGCTACAAATGATATACCATATTGAAGTGCAATCATAATGCTTTCAAATGATTCATAAATGACTGCCATAGCGTGAAAACTGTCAATGTTATTCGCAGCCATATCGGAACCTCAAACTACCGCGCTTTGAAAGCTGTGAAAATAATTCTACCGATCTATCCAATTGGCCATTTTCTAAAAATATATAATGCAATAAATCATATACCAAAACAAATGGCAACTATAATGCAATAAAAAGATATATAAACGACTGCAATAACATGAAAACTATAAATGATATTTGCAACCATATCGGAGCCTTAAATTACCGCATTTCTAAACCTGTACCAATAAATATACCGATGTATCCTATTTTTGTAAAAACTCATTATGCCACAAATTATACACCAAAACAAACTGTAATGCTTTAAAATGATGCATAAACGATTGTCCTGGCATAAAAACTGTCAATGTTATTTGCAACCATATCGGAACCTCAAATCACAGCGTTTTTAAACATAGAACAACAATTCTACCGATCCATCAAATTGACCATTTTTTTGGCGAACACATTATGCCACAAATGATATACCAATATAAAGTGCAATCATAATGCTCCAAAATGATGCATAAATGACTGTCATAGCATGAAAACTGTCAAAGTTATTCACAACCATATCGGAACCTCAAATTACCGCCTTTTTAAACCTGGGAAAATAATTCTACCGATCTATCCAATTGGCCATTTTCTAAAACTACATTATGCAATAAATTATATACCAAAACAAATGGCAATTTTAATGCTTTAAAATGCAAAACGACTGTCCTAGCACGAAAACTGCCAAAGTTAATTGCAACCATATAGGAACCTCAGCTTACTGCGTTATTTAAACATAGAACAATAACTCTACCGATCTATCAAATTGACCAATTTCAAAAAATACACATTATGCTACAAATGATATACCATATTAAAGTGCAATCATAATGCTTTAAAATGATTCATAAATGACTGTCATAGCGTGAAAACTGTCAATGTTATTTGCAGCCATATTGGAACCTCAGACTACCGCGTTTTAAAGCTGTGAAAATAATTCTACCGTCTATACAATTGGCCATTTTCTAAAAATATATTATGCAATAAATTATATACCAAAACAAATGGCAACTATAATGCACTAAAAAGATATATAAACGACTGCAATATCATGAAAACTAATCGGAAAATAATTCTACCGATCTATCGAATTGGCCATTTTCTAAAAATACATTATGCAATAAATTATATACCAAAACAAATGGCAATTTTAATGCTTTAAAATGGTGCATAAACGACTGTCCTAGCACGAAAACTGCCAAAGTTAATTGCAACCATAGCGGAACCTCAGATTACTGCGTTTATTTTACATAGAACAATAATTATTCCGATCAATCAAATTGAAAAATTTCTAAAAATACACATTATGCTACAAATGATATACCATATTGAAGTGCAATCATAATGCTTTAAAATGATTCATAAATGACTGTCATAGCGTGAAAACTGTCAATTTTATTTGCAGCCATATCGGAACCTCAAACTACCGCGTTTTGAAAGCTGTGAAAATAATTCTACCGATCTATCCAATTGGCCATTTTCTAAAAATATATTAAGCAATAAATTATATACCAAAACAAATGGCAACTATAATGCAATAAAAATATATATAAACGACTGCAATAACATGAAAACTATAAATGATATTTGCAACCATATCGGAGCCTTAAATTACCGCATTTCTAAAAATGTAACAATAAATATACCGATCTATCCTATTTTTGTAAAAACTCATTATGCCACAAGTTATACACAAAAACAAAGTGCAATTGTAATGCTTTAAAATGATGCATAAACGGTTGTCCTGGCATAAAAACTGTCAATGTTATTTGCAACCATATGGGAACCTC
>NC_060954.1:26123852-26158210 GCF_022045245.1 Lucilia cuprina
TTAAAGCATTATGATTGCACTTTAATATGGTATAACATTTGTAGCATAAGGTGTATTTTTTGAAATTGGTCAATTTGATAGATCGGTAGAGTATTGTTCTATGTTTAATAAACGCAGTAAGCTGAGGGTCCTATATGGTTGCAATTAACTTTGGCAGTTTTCGTGCTAGGACAGTCGTTTATGCATTTTTAAAGCATTAAAATTGCCATTTGTTTTGTATATAATTTAGTGCATAATGTAGTTTTAGAAAATGGCCAATTGGATAGATCGGTAGAATTATTTCCCAGGTTTAAAAAGGCGGTAATTTGAGGTTCCGATATGGTTGTGAATAACATTGACAGTTTTCATGCTATGACAGTCATTATGCATCATTTTGGAGCATTATGATTGCACTTTATATTGGTATATCATTTGTGGCATAATGTGTTCGCCAAAAAAATGGTCAATTGATGGATCGGTAGAATTTGTTGTTCTAAGGTTTAAAAACGCTGTGATTTGAGGTTCCGATATGGTTGCAATAACATTGACAGTTTTTATGCCAGAACAATCGTTTATGCATCATTTTAAAGCATTACGAGTTTGTTTTGGTGTATAATTTTGTGGCATAATGAGTTTTTACAAAAATAGATACATCGGTATATTTATTGGTACAGGTTTAGAAATGCGGTAATTTAAGGCTCCGATATGGTTGCAAATATCATTATAGTTTTTCATGTTATTGCAGTCGTTTATATATCTTTTTATTGCATTATAGTTGCCATTTTGTTTTGGTATATGATTATTGCTTTATTATATTTTTAGAAAATGGCCAAGTTGGATTAGATCGGTAGAATTATTTTTCACAGCTTTCAAAGCGCGGTAGTTGAGGTTCCGATATGGCTGCGAATAACATTGACAGTTTTCACGCTATGGCAGTCATTTATGAATCATTTGAAAGCATTATGATTGCACTTCAATATGGAATATCATTTGTAGCATATTGTGTATTTTTAGAAATTATTAAATTTGATAGATCGGTATAAATATTGTTTTATGTATAATAAACGCAGTAATCTAAGGTTCCGCTATGGTTGCAATTAACTTTGGCAGTTTTCGTGCTAGGACAGTCGTTTATGCACCATTTTAAAGCATTGGAATTGCCATTTGTTTTGGTATATAATTTATTGCATAATGTATTTTTAGAAAATGGCCAATTGGATAGATCGGTAGTATTAATTTCCCAGGTTTAAAAAGGCAGTAATTTGAGGTTCCGATATGGTTGTGAATAACTTTGAAAGTTTTCATGCTCTGACAGACATTTATGCATCATTTTAAAGCATTATGATTGCACTTTATATTGGTATATCATTTGTGGCATAATGTGTTCGTCTAAAAAATGGTCAATTTGATGGATCGGTAGAATTGTTGTTCTATGTTTAAAAACGCTGTGATTTGAGGTTCCCATATGGTTGCAAATAACATTGACAGTTTTCATGCCAGGGCAATCGTTTATGCATCATTTTAAAGCATTACAGTTGAACTTTGTTTTGGTGTATAATTTGTGGCATAATGAGCTTTACAAAAATAGGATAGATCTGTATATTTATTGGTACAGGTTTAGAAATGCGGTAATTTAAGGCTCCGATATGGTTGAAAATATCTTTTATAGTTTTCATGTTATTGCAGTCGTTTATATATCTTTTTATTGCATTATAGTTGCCATTTGTTTTGGTATATAATTTATTGCATAATATATTTTTAGAAAATGGCCAATTGGATAGATTGGTAGAATTATTTTCACAGCTTTCAAAACGCGGTAGTTTGAGGTTAAAATATGGCTGCAAATAACATTGACAGTTTTCACGCTATGACAGTCATTTATGAATTATTTTAAAGCATTATGATTGCACTTTATATTTGTATATCATTTGTGGCATAATGTATATTTTTAGAAATTGGTCAATTTGATAAATCGGTAGAATTATTGTTCTATGTTTAATAAACGCAGTAATCTGAGGTTCCGATATGGTTTATGCATCATTTTAAAGCATTACAGTTGCACTTTGTTTTGGTGTATAATTTGTGGCATATTGGGTTTTTACAAAAATAGGATAGATCGGTATATTTATTGGTACAGGTTTAGAAATGCGGTAATTTAAGGCTCCGATATGGTTGCAAATATCATTTATAGTTTTCATTTTATTGCAGTCGTTTATGTATCTTTTTATTGCATTATAGTTGCCATTTGTTTTGGTACATAATTTAATACATAATATATTTTTAGAAAATGGCTAATTGGATAGATCGGTAGAATTATTTTCACAGCTTTAAAAACGCGGTATTTTAAGGTTCCGATATGGCTGCAATTAACATTGACAGTTTTCACGCTATGACAGCCACTTAGGCTTCATTTTAAAGTATTATGATTGCACTTTAATATGGTATATCATTTGTAGCATAATGTGTGATTTTACAAATTGGTTCTATGTTTAATAAACGTAGTAATCTGAGGTTCCGATATGGTTGCAATTAACTTTGGCAGTTTTCGTGCTAGGACAGTCGTTTATGCACCATTTTAAAGCATTAAAATTGCCAATTGTTTTGGTATATAATTTGTTACATAATATATTTTTAGAAAATGGCTAATTGGATAGATAGGTGGAATAATTTTCACAGCTTTAAAAACGCGGTATTTTAAGGTTCCCATATGGTTGCAAATAACATTGACAGTTTTTATGAATCTTTTTAAAGCATTATGATTGCACTTCAATATGGTATATCATTTGTAGCATAATGTGTATTTTTAGAAACTATTCAATTTGAAAGATCGGTATAATTATTGTTCTATGTATAATAAACGCAGTAATCTGAGGTTCCGCTATGGTTGCAATTAACTTTGGCAGTTTTCGTGCTAGCACAGTCGTTTATGCACCATTTTAAAGCATTAAAATTGCCATTTGTTTTGGTATATAATTTATTGCATAATGTATTTTTAGAAAATGGCCAATTGGATAGATCGGTAAAATTATTTTCCCATGTTTAAGAATGCGGTAGTTTGAGGTTCCGATATGGTTGTGAATAACATTGACAGTTTTCATGCCAGGACAATCGTTTATGCATCATTTTAAAGCATTACAGTTGCACTTTGTTTTGGTGTACAATTTGTGGCATAATGAATTTTTACAAAAATTGGATAGATCGGTATATTTATCGGTAGAGGTTTGGAAATGCGGTAACTTAAGGCTCCGATATGGTTGCAAATATCTTTTATAGTTTTCATGTTATAGCAGTCGTTTATATATCTTTTTATTGCATTATAGTTGCCATTTGTTTTGGTATATAATTTTTTGCATAATATATTTTTAGAAAATGGCTAATTGGATAGATCGGTAGAATTATTTTCACAGCTTTAAAAACGCGGTATTTTAAGGTTCCGATATGGCTGCAAATAACATTGACAGTTTTCACGCTATGACAGTCATTAAGGCATCATTTTAAAGCATTATGATTGCACTTTAATATGGTATATCATTTGTAGCATAATGTGTGTTTTTACAAATTGGTCAATTTGATAGATCGGTAGAATTATTGTTTTATGTTTAATAAACGCAGTAATCTGAGGTTCCGATATGGTTGCAATTAACTTTGGCAGTTTTCGTGCTAGGACAGTCGTTTATGCACCATTTTAAAGCATTAAAATTGCCATTTGTTTTGGTATATAATTTATTGCATAATGTATTTTTAGAAAATGGCCAATTGGATAGATCGGTAGAATTATTTTCCCAGGTTTAAAAAGGCGGTAATTTGAAGTCCCAATATGGTTGTGAATAACTTTGACAGTTTTTATGCTGGTCAAAGTCATTTATGCATCATTTTAAAGCATTATGATTGCACTTTAATTTGGTATATCATTTGTCGCATA
Organism: Lucilia cuprina; assembly: GCF_022045245.1. Classification (NCBI taxonomy): domain Eukaryota; kingdom Metazoa; phylum Arthropoda; class Insecta; order Diptera; family Calliphoridae; genus Lucilia; species Lucilia cuprina. The sequence continues at coordinate 26,127,754 of NC_060954.1, forward strand.
ATGTGTTCGTCTAAAAAATTGTCAATTTGAAGGATCGGTAGAATTGTTGTTCTATGTTTAAAAACGCTGTGATTTGAGGTTCCGATGTGGTTGCAAATAACTTTGACAGTTATTATGCCAGGACAATCGTTTATGCATCATTTTAAAGCATTACAGCTGCACTTTGCTTTGGTGTATAATATGTGGCTAAATGAGTTTTTACAAAAATTGGATAGATCGGTATATTTATTGGTACATGTTTGGAAATGCAGTAATTTAGGGCTTCGATATGGTTGCAAATACCTTTTATAGTTTTCATGTTATAGCAGTCGTTTATATATCTTTTTATTGCATTATAGTTGCCATTTGTTTTGGTATATAATTTATTGCATAATATATTTTTAGAAAATGGCCAATTGGATAGATCGGTAGAATTATTTTCACAGCTTTAAAAACGCGGTAGTTTGAGGTTCCAATATGGCTGCAAATGACAATGACAGTTTTCACGCTATGACAGTCATTTATGAATCATTTTAAAGCATTATGATTGCACTTTAATATGGTATATCATTTGTAGCATAATGTGTATTTTTAGAAATTGGTCAATTTTATAGATCGGTAGAATTATTGTTCTATGTTTAATAAACGCAGTAATCTGAGGTTCCGATATGGTTGCAATTAACTTTGGCAGTTTTCGTGCTAGGACAGTCGTTTATGCACCATTTTAAAGCATTAAAATTGCCATTTGTTTTGGTATATAATTTATTGCATAATGTATTTTTAGAAAATGGCCAATTGGATAGATCGGTAGAATTATTTTCCCAGGTTTAAAAAGGCGGTAATTTGAGGTTCCGATATGGTTGTGAATAACTTTAATAGTTTTCATGCTATGACAGCATTATGATTGCACTTTAATTTGGTATATCATTTGTGGCATAATGTGTTCGTCTAAAAAATGGTCAATTTGAAGGATCGGTAGAATTGTTGTTCTATGTTTAAAAACGCTGTGATTTGAGGTTCCGATATGGTTGCAAATAACTTTGACAGTTTTCATGCCAGGACAATCGTTTATGCATCATTTTAAAGCATTACAGTTGCACTTTGTTTTGGTGTATAATTTGTGGCATAATGAATTTTTAAAAAAATTGGATAGATCGGTATATTCATTGGTACAGGTTAGGAAATGCGGTAATTTAAGGCTCCGATATGGTTGCAAATATCTTTTGTAGTTTTCATGTTATTGTAGTCGTTTTCATATCTTTTTATTGCATTATAGTTGCCATTTGTTTTGGTATATAATTTTTTGCATAATATATTTTTAGAAAATGGCTAATTGGATAGATCGGTAGAATTATTTTCACAGCTTTAAAAACGCGGTATTTTGAGATTCCGATATGGCTACAAATAACATTGACAGTTTTCACGCTATGACAGTCATCATTTTAAAGCATTATGATTGCACTTTAATTTGGTATATCATTTGTAGCATAATGTATATTTTTAGAAATTGGTCAATTTGATAGATCGGTAGAATTATTCTTCAATGTATAACAAACGCAGTAATCTGAGGTTCCGATATGGTTTCAAATAACTTTGACAGTTATCATGCCAAGACAATCGTTTATGCACCATTTTAAAGCATTAAAATTGCCATTTGTTTTGGTATATAATTTACTGCATAATGTATTTTTAGAAAATGGCCAGTTGGATAGATCGGTAGAATTATTTTCCCAGGTTTAAAAAGGCGGTAATTTGAAGTTCCGATATGGTTGTGAATTACTCTGACAGTTTTCATGCTATGACAGTCATTTATGCATCATTTTAAAGCATTATGATTGCACTTTAATTTGTTATATCATTTGTGGCATAATGTGTTCTTCTAAAAAATTGTCAATTTGAAGGATCGGTAGAATTGTTGTTCTATGTTAAAAACACTGTGATTTGAGGTTCCGATATGGTTGCAAATAACTTTGACAGTTTTCATGTCATAGCAATCGTTTATGCATCATTTTAAAGCATTACAGTTGCACTTTGTTTTGGTGTACAATTTGTGGCATAATGAATGTTTACAAAAATTGGATAGAGCGGTATATTTATTGGTACAGGTTTAGAAATGCGGTAATTTAAGGCTCCGATATGGTTGCAAATATCATTTATAGTTTTCATGTTATAGCAGTGGTTTATATATATTTTTATTGCATTATAGTTGCCATTTGTTTTGGTATATAATTTGTTGCATAATATATTTTTAGAAAATGGCTAATTGGATAGATCGGTATAATTATTTTCACAGCTTTAAAAACGCGGTATTTTAGGGTTCCGATATGGCTGCAAATAACATTGGCAGTTTTTACGCTATGACAGTCATTTAGGCATCATTTTAAAGCATTATGATTGCACTTTAATATGGTATATCATTTGTAGCATAATGTGTATTTTTAGAAATTGGTCAATTTGATAGATCGGTAGAATTATTGTTCTATGTTTAATAAACGCAGTAATCTGAGGTTCCGCTATGGTTGCAATTAACTTTGGCAGTTTTCGTGCTACGACAGTCGTTTATGCACCATTTTAAAGCATTAAAATTGCCTTTTGTTTTGGTATATAATTTATTGCATAATGTATTTTTAGAAAATTGCTAGTTGGATAGATCGGTAGAATTATTTTCCCAGGTTTAAAAAGGCGGTAATTTGAAGTTCCGATAATTTGGTATATAATTTATTGCATGATGTGTTCGTCTAAAAAATGGTTAATTTAAAGGAGCGGTAGAATGGCCAGTTGGATAGATCGGTAGAATTATTTTCCCAGGTTTAAAAAGGCGGTAATTTGAAGTTCCGATATGGTTGTGAATTATTCTGACAGTTTTCATGCTATGACAGTCATTTATGCATCATTTGAAAGCATTATGATTGCACTTTAATTTGGTATATCATTTGTGGCATAATGTGTTCGTCTAAAAAATTGTCAATTTGAAGGATCGGTAGAATTGTTTTTCTATGTTTAATAAACGCAGTAATCTGAGGTTCCGATATGGTTGCAATTAACTTTGGCAGTTTTCGTTAATGCACCATTTTAAAGCATTATGATTGCACTTTAATTTGGTATATAATTTATTGCATAATGTGTTCGTCTAAAAAATGGTCAATTTGAAGGATCGGTAGAATTGTTGTTCTATGTTTAAAAACGCTGTGATTTGAGGTTCCGATATTGTTGCAAATAACTTTGACAGTTTTCATGCCAGGACAATCGTTTATGCATCATTTTAAAGCATTACAGTTGCACTTTGTTTTGGTGTACAATTTGTGGCATAATGAATTTTTAAAAAAATTGGATAGATCGGTATTTATTGGTACACGTTTAGAAATGCGGTAATTTAAGGCTCCGATATGGTTGCAAATATCATTTATAGTTATCATGTTATTGCAGTCGTTTATATATCTTTTTATTGCATTATAGTTGCCATTTGTTTTGGTATATAATTTGTTGCATAATATATTTTTAGAAAATGGCTAATTGGATAGATCGGTAGAATTATTTTCACAGCTTTAAAAACGCGGTATTTTGAGGTTCCGATATGGCTACAAATAACATTGACAGTTTTCACGCTATGACAGTCATTAAGGCATCATTTTAATGCATTATGATTGCACTTTAATATGGTATATCATTTGTAGCATAATGTGTGTTTTTACAAATTGGTCAATTTGATAGATCGGTAGAATTATTGTTCTATGTTTAATAAACGCAGTAATCTGAGGTTCCCATATGGTTGCAATTAACTTTGGCAGTTTTCGTGCTAGCACAGTCGTTTATACACCATTTTAAAGCATTAAAATTGCCGTTTGTTTTGGTATATAATTTATTGCATAATGTATTTTTAGAAAATGGTCAATTGGATAGATCGGTAGAATTATTTTCCCAGGTTTAAAAAGGCGGTAATTTGAGGTTCCGATATGGTTGTGAATAACTTTGACAGTTTTCATGCTATGACAGTCATTTATGCATCATTTTAAAGCATTATGATTGCACTTTAATTTGGTATATCATTTGTGGCATAATGTGTTCGTCTAAAAAATAGTCAATTTGAAGGATCGGTAGAATTATTGATCTATGTTTAATAAACGCAGTAATCTGAGGTTCCGATATGGTTGCAATTAACTTTGGCAGTTTTCGTGCTAGGACAGTCGTTTATGCACCATTTTAAAGCATTATGATTGCACTTTAATTTGGTATATAATTTATTGCATAATTTGTTCGTTTAAAAAATGGTCAATTTGAAGGATCGGTAGAATTGTTGTTCTATGTTTAAAAACGCTGTGATTTGAGGTTCCGATATTGTTGCAAATAACTTTGACAGTTTTCATGCCAGGACAATCGTTTATGCATCATTTTAAAGCAATATGATTGCACTTTAATTTGGTATATCATTTGTGGCATAATGTGTTCGTCTAAAAAATTGTCAATTTGAAGGATCGGTAGAATTGTTGTTCTATGTTAAAAAACACTGTGATTTGAGGTTCCGATATGGTTGCAAATAACTTTGACAGTTTTCATGCCATAACAATCGTTTATGCATCATTTTAAAGCATTACAGTTGCACTTTGTTTTGGTGTACAATTTGTGGCATAATGAATTTTTACAAAAAATGGATAGATCGGTATATTTATTGGTACAGGTTTAGAAATGTGGTAATTTAAGGCTCCGATATGGTTGCAAATATCATTTATAGTTTTCATGTTATAGCAGTGGTTTATATATGTTTTTATTGCATTATAGTTGCCATTTGTTTTGGTATATAATTTGTTGCATAATATATTTTTAGAAAATGGCCAGTTGGATAGATCGGTAGAATTATTTTCCCAGGTTTAAGAAGGCGGTAATTTGAAGTTCCGATATGGTTGTGAATTACTTGACAGTTTTCATGCTATGACAGTCATTTATGCATCATTTTAAAGCATTATGATTGCACTTTAATTTGGTATATCATTTGTGGCATAATGTGTTCGTCTAAAAAATGGTCAATTTGAAGGATCGGTAGAATTATTGTTCTATGTTTAATAAACGCAGTAATCTGAGGTTCCGATATGGTTGCAATTAACTTTGGTAGTTTTCGTGCTAGGACAGTCGTTAATGCACCATTTTAAAGCATTATGATTGCACTTTAATTTGGTATATAATTTATTGCATAATGTGTTCGTCTACAAAATGGTCAATTTGAAGGATCGGTAGAATTGTTGTTCTATGTTTAAAAACGCTGTGATTTGAGGTTCCGATATTGTTGCAAATAACTTTGACAGTTTCATGCCATAACAATCGTTTATGCATCATTTTAAAGCATTACAGTTGCACTTTGTTTTGGTGTACAATTTGTGGCATAATGAATTTTTACAAAAATTGGATAGATCGGTATATTTATTGGTACAGGTTTAGAAATGCGGTAATTTAAGGCTCCGATATGGTTGCGGATATCATTTATAGTTTTCATGTTATAGCAGTGGTTTATATATGTTTTTATTGCATTATAGTTGCCATTTGTTTTGGTATATAATTTGTTGCATAATATATTTTTAGAAAATGGCTAATTGGATAGATCGGTAAAATTATTTTCCCAGGTTTAAAAACGCGGTATTTTAAGGTTCCGATATGGCTGTAAATAACATTGGCAGTTTTCACGCTATGATAGTCATTTAGGCATCATTTCAAAGCATTATGATTGCACTTTAATATGGTGTATCATTTGTAGCATAATGTGTATTTTTAGAAATTGGTCAATTTGATAGATCGGTATAATTATTGTTCTATGTTTAATAAACGCAGTAATCTGAGGTTCCGATATGGTTGCAATTAACTTTGGCAGTTTTCATGCTAGGACAGTCGTTTATACACCATTTTAAAGCATTATGATTGCTCTTTAATTTGGTATATAATTTATTGCATAATGTGTTCGTCTAAAAAAATGGTCAATTTGAAGGATCGGTAGAATTGTTGTTCTATGTTTAAAAACGCTGTGATTTGAGGTTCCGATATGGTTGCAAATAACTTTGACAGTTTTCATGCCAGAACAATCGTTTATGCATCATTTTAAAGCATTACAGTTGCACTTTGTTTTGGTGTACAATTTGTGGCATAATGAATTTTTAAAAAAATTGGATAGATCGGTATATTTATTGGTACAGGTTTAAAAATGCGGCAATTTAAGGCTCCGATATGGTTGCAAATATCTTTTATAGTTTTCATGTTATTGCAGTCGTTTATATATCTTTTTATTGAATTATATTTGCCATTTGTTTTGGTATATAATTTATTGCATAATGTATTTTTAGAAAATGGCCAATTGGATAGATCAGTAGTATTATTTTCCCAGGCTTAAAAAGGCGGTAATTTGAAGTTCCGATATGGTTGTGAATAACTTTGACAGTTTTCATGCTATGACAGTCATTTATGCATCATTTTAAAGCATTATGATTGCACTTTAATTTGGTATATCATTTGTGGCATAATGTGTTCGTCTAAAAAATTGTCAATTTGAAGGATCGGTAGAATTGTTTTTCTATGTTTAATAAACGCAGTAATCTGAGGTTCCGATATGGTTGCAATTAACTTTGGCAGTTTTCGTGCTAGGACAGTCGTTAATGCACCATTTTAAAGCATTATGATTGCACTTTAATTTGGTATATAATTTATTGCATAATGTGTTCGTCTAAAAAATGGTCAATTTGAAGGATCGGTAGAATTGTTGTTCTATGTTTAAAAACGCTGTGATTTGAGGTTCCGATATTGTTGCAAATAACTTTGACAGTTTTCATGCCAGGACAATCGTTTATGCATCATTTTAAAGCATTACAGTTGCACTTTGTTTTGGTGTACAATTTGTGGCATAATGAATTTTTAAAAAAATTGGATAGATCGGTATATTTATTGGTACACGTTTAGAAATGCGGTAATTTAAGGCTCCGATATGGTTGCAAATATCATTTATAGTTTTCATGTTATTGCAGTCGTTTATATATCTTTTTATTGCATTATAGTTGCCATTTGTTTTGGTATATAATTTGTTGCATAATATATTTTTAGAAAATGGCTAATTGGATAGATCGGTAGAATTATATTCACAGCTTTAAAAACGCGGTATTTAATATGGTATATCATTTGTAGCATAATGTGTATTTTACAAATTGGTCAATTTGATAGATCGGTAGAATTATTGTTCTATGTTTAATAAACGCAGTAATCTGAGGTTCCCATATGGTTGCAATTAACTTTGGCAGTTTTCGTGCTAGGACAGTCGTTTATACACCATTTTAAAGCATTAAAATTGCCGTTTGTTTTGGTATATAATTTATTGCATAATGTATTTTTAGAAAATGGTCAATTGGATAGATCGGTAGAATTATTTTCCCAGGTTTAAAAAGGCGGTAATTTGAGGTTCGGATATGGTTGTGAATAACTTTGACAGTTTTAATGCTATGACAGTAATTTATGCATCATTTTAAAGCATTATGATTGCACTTTAATTTGGTATATCATTTGTGGCATAATGTGTTCGTCTAAAAAATAGTCAATTTGAAGGATCGGTGGAATTATTGATCTATGTTTAAACGCAGTAATCTGAGGTTCCGATATGGTTGCAATTAACTTTGGCAGTTTTCGTGCTAGGACAGTCGTTTATGCACCATTTTAAAGCATTATGATTGCACTTTAATCTGGTATATAATTTATTGCATAATTTGTTCGTCTAAAAAATGGTCAATTTGAAGGATCGGTAGAATTGTTGTTCTATGTTTAAAAAGGCTGTGATTTGAGGTTCCGATATTGTTGCAAATAACTTTGACAGTTTTCATGCCAGGACAATCCTTTATGCATCATTTTAAAGCAATATGATTGCACTTTAATTTGGTATATCATTTGTGGCATAATGTGTTCGTCAAAAAAATTGTCAATTGGAAGGATCGGTAGAATTGTTGTTCTATGTGAAAAACACTGTGATTTGAGGTTCCGATATGGTTGCAAATAACTTTGACACTTTTCATGCCATAGCAATCGTTTATGCATCATTTTAAAGCATTACAGTTGCACTTTGTTTTGGTGTACAATTTGTGGCATAATGAATTTTTACAAAAATTGGATAGATCGGTATATTTATTGGTACAGGTTTAGAAATGCGGTAATTTAAGGCTCCGATATGGTTGCAGATATCATTTATAGTTTTCATGTTATAGCAGTGGTTTATATATGTTTTTATTGCAATATAGTTGCCATTTGTTTTGGTATATAATTTGTTGCATAATATATTTTTAGAAAATGGCTAATTGGTTAGATCGGTAAAATTATTTTCACAGCTTTAAAAACGCGGTATTTTAAGGTTCCGATATGGCTGTAAATAACATTGGCAGTTTTCACGCTATGATAGTCATTTAGGCATCATTTCAAAGCATTATGATTGCACTTTAATATGGTGTATCATTTGTAGCATAATGTGTATTTTTAGAAATTGGTCAATTTGATAGATCGGTATAATTATTGTTCTATGTTTAATAAACGCAGTAATCTGAGGTTCCCATATGGTTGCAATTAACTTTAGAAGTTTTCGTGCTAGGACAGTCGTTTATACACCATTTTAAAGCATTATGATTGCACTTTAATTTGGTATATAATTTATTGCATAATGTGTTCGTCTAAAAAATGGTCAATTTGAAGGATCGGTAGAATTGTTGTTCTATGTTTAAAAACGCTGTGATTTGAGGTTCCGATATTGTTGCAAATAACTTTGACAGTTTTCATGCCAGGACAATCGTTTATGCATCATTTTAAAGCATTACAGTTGCACTTTGTTTTGGTGTACAATTTGTGGCATAATGAATTTTTAAAAAAATTGGATAGATCGGTATATTTATTGGTACAGGTTTAAAATGCGGCAATTTAAGGCTCCGATATGGTTGCAAATATCTTTTATAGTTTTCATGTTATTGCAGTCGTTTATATATCTTTTTATTGCATATTTGCCATTTGTTTTGGTATATAATTTATTGCATAATGTATTTTTAGAAAATGGCCAATTGGATAGATCGGTAGAATTATTTTCCCAGGCTTAAAAAGGCGGTAATTTGAAGTTCCGATATGGTTGTGAATAACTTTGACAGTTTTCATGCTATGACAGTCATTTATGCATCATTTTAAAGCATTATGATTGCACTTCAATGTGGTATATCATTTGTAGCATAATGTGTATTTTTAGAATTTATTCAATTTGATAGATCGGTAGAATTATTGTTCTATGTATAACAAACGCAGTAATCTGAGGTTCCGCTATGGTTGCAATTAACTTTGACAGTTTTCATGCCAGGACAATCGTTTATGCATCATTTTAAAGCATTACAGTTGCACTTTGTTTTGGTGTATAATTTGTGGCATAATGAATTTTTACAAAAATTGGATAGATCGGTATATTTATTGGTACAGGTTTGGAAATGCGGTAATTTAAGGCTCCGATATGGTTGCAAATATCTTTTATAGTTTTCATGTTATAGCAGTGGTTTATATATCTTTTTATTGCATTATAGTTGCCATTTGTTTTGGTATATAATTTGTTGCATAATATATTTTTAGAAAATGGCTAATTGGATAGATCGGTATAATTATTTTCACAGCTTTAAAAACGCGGTATTTTAAGGTTCCGATATGGCTGCAAATAACATTGGCAGTTTTCACGCTATGACAGTCATTTAGGCATCATTTTAAAGCATTATGATTGCACTTTAATATGGTATATCATTTGTAGCATAATGTGTGTTTTTACAAATTGGTCAATTTGATAGATCGGTAGAATTATTGTTCTATGTTTAATAAATGCAGTAATCTGAGGTTCCGATATGGTTGCAAATACTTTGACAGTTTTCATGCTATGACAGTCATTTATGCATCATTTTAAAGCATTATGATTACACTTTAATTTGGTATATCATTTGTGGCATAATGTGTTCTTCTAAAAAATGGTCAATTTGAAGGATTCTATGTTTAAAAACACTGTGATTTGAGGTTCCGATATGGTTGCAAATAACTTTGACAGTTTTCATCAATCGTTTATGCATCATTTTAAAGCATTACAGTTGCACTTTGTTTTGGTGTACAATTTGTGGCATAATTAATTTTTACAAAAATTGGATAGATCGGTATATTTATTGGTACAGGTTTGGAAATGCGGTAATTTAAGGTTCCGATATGGTTGCAAATATCTTTTATAGTTTTCATGTTATAGCAGTGATTTATATATCTTTTTATTGCATTATAGTTGCATTTGTTTTGGTATATAATTTGTTGCATAATATATTTTTAGAAAATGGCTATTGGGTAGATCGGTAGAATTATTTTCCCAGGTTTAAAAAGGCGGTAATTTGAAGTTCCGATATGGTTGTGAATAACATTGAAAGTTTTCACGCTATGACAGTCATTTATGAATCATTTTAAAGCATTATGATTGCACTTTAATATGGTATATCATTTGTAGCATAATGTGTGTTTTTACAAATTGGTCAATTTGATAGATCGGTATAATTATTGTTCTATGTATAATAAACGCAGTAATCTGAGGTTCCGCTATGGTTGCAAATAACTTTGGCAGTTTTCGTGCTAGGACAGTCGTTTATGCACCATTTTAAAGCATTAAAATTGCCATATGTTTTGGTATATAATTTATTGCATAATGTATTTTTAGAAAATGGCCAGTTGGATAGATCGGTATAATTTTTTTCAGAGTTTTAAAAATGCGGTAATTTGAAGTTCCGATATGGTTGTAAATACCTGTGACAGTTTTCATGCTATGACAGTCATTTATGCATCATTTTAAAGCATTATGATTGCACTTTAATTTGGTATATCATTTGTGGCATAATGTGTTCGTAAAAAATGGTCAATTTGAAGGATCGGTAGAATTGTTGTTCTATGTTTAAAAAGGCTGTGATTTGAGGTTCCGATATTGTTGCAAATAACTTTGACAGTTTTCATGCCAGGACAATCGTTTATGCATCATTTTAAAGCATTACAGTTGCACTTTGTTATGGTGTACAATTTGTGGCATAATGAATTTTTACAAAATTGGACCTCAGATTACTGCGTTTATTAAACATAGAAAAATAATTCTACCGATCTATCAAATTGACCAATTTCTAAAAATACACATTATGCCACAAATGATATACCATATTAAAGTGCAATTATAATGCTTTAAAAGGATGCCTAAATGACTGTCATAGCGTGAAAAATGTCAATGTTATTTGCAGCCATATTGGAACCTCAAAATACCGCGTTTTTAAAGCTGTGAAAATAATTCTACCGATCTAGCCTATTGGCCATTTTGTAAAAATATATTATGCAATAAATTATATACCAAAACAAATGGCAACTATAATGCAATAAAAAGATATATAAACGACTGCTATAACATGAAAACTATAAAAGATATTTGCAACCATATCGGAGCCTTAAATTACCGCATTTCTAAACCTGTACCAATAGATATACCGATCTATCCTATTTTTGTAACACTCATTATGCCACAAATTATACACCAAAAAATTTCAACTGTAATCCTTTAAAATGATGCATAAACGATTGTCCTGGCATGAAAACTGTCAATATTATTTGCAACCATATGGGAACCTCAAATCACAGCGTTTTTAAACATAGAACAACAATTCTACCGATCCTTCAAATTGACCATTTTTTAGACGAACACATTATGCCACAAATGATATACCAAATTAAAGTGCAATCATAATGCTTTAAAATGATGCATAAATGACTGTCATAGCATGAAAACTGTCAAAGTTATTCACAACCATATCGGAACCTCAAACTACCGCCTTCTAAAACCTGGGAAAATAATTCTACCGATCTATCCAATTCACCATTTTCTAAAATACATTATGCAGTAAATTATATACCAAAACAAATGGCAATTTTAATGCTTTAAAGTGGTACATAAACGACTGTCCTAGCACGAAAACTGCCAAAGTTAATGCAGCATTTGATACATAGAACAATAATTCTACCGATCTATCAAGTTGACCAATTTGTAAAAACGCACATTATGCTACAAATGATATACCATATTAAAGTGCAATCATAATGCTTTAAAATGATGTCTAAATGACTATCATAGCGTGAAAACTGTCAATGTTATTTGCAGTCATATCGGAACCTCAAATTACCGCATTTTTAAAGCTGTGAAAATAGTTCTACCGATCTATCCAATTGGCCACTTTCTAAAAATATATTATGCAATAAATTATACACCGAAACAAATGGCAACTATAATGCAATAAAAAGATATGTAAACGACTGCTATAACATGAAAACTATAAATGATATTTGCAACCATATCGGAGCCTTAAATTACCGCATTTCTAAACCTTTACCAATAAATATACCGATATATCCAATTTTTTTAAAAATTCATTATGCCACAAATTATACACCAAAACAAAGTGCAACTGTAATGCTTTAAAATGATGCATAAACGATTGTTCTGGCATGAAAACTGTCAAAGTTATTTGCAACCATATCGGAACCTCAAATCACAGCGTTTTTAAACATAGAACAACAATTCTAATGATCCTTCAAATTGACCATTTTTTAGACGAACACGTTATGCCACAAATGATATACCAAATTAAAGTGCAATCATAATGCTTTAAAATGATGCATAAATGACTGTCATAGCATGAAAACTGTCAAAGTTATTCACAACCATATCGGAACCTCAAATTACCGCCTTTTTAAACCTGGGAAAATAATTCTACCGATCTATCCAATTGGCCATTTTCTAAAAATACATTATGCAATAAATTATATTCCAAAACGAATGGCAATTTTAGTGCTTTAAAATGGTGTATAAACGACTGTTCTAGCACGAAAACTGCCAAAGTTAATTGCAACCATATGGGAAACTCAGATTACTGCGTTTATTAAACATAGAACAATAATTCTACCGATCTATCAAATTGACCAATTTCTAAAAATACACATTATGCTACAAATGATATACCATATTAAAGTGCAATCATAATGCTTTAAAATGATGCCTAAATGACTGTCATAGCGTGAAAACTGTCAAAGTTATTTGCAGCCATATCGGAACCTTAAAATACCGCGTTTTTAAAGCTGTGAAAATAATTCTAACGATCTATCCAATTATATACCAAAACAAATGGCAACTATAATGCAATAAAAAGATATATAAACGAATGCTATAACATGAAAACTATAAAAGATATTTGCAACCATATTTTTGTAAAAATTCATTATGCCACAAATTGTACACCAAAACAAAGTGCAACTGTAATGCTTTAAAATGATGCGTAAACGATTGTCCTGGCATAAAAACTGTCAAAGTTATTTGCAACCATATCGGAACCTCAAATCACAGCGTTTTCAAACATAGAACAACAATTCTACCGATCCTTCAAATTGACCATTTTTTAGACGAACACATTATGCCACAAATGATATACCAAATTAAAGTGCAATCATAATGCTTTAAAATGATGCATAAATGACTGTCATAGCATGAAAACTGTCAAAGTTATTCACAACCATATCGGAACCTCAAATTACCGCCTTTTTAAACCTGGGTAAATAATTCTACCGATCTATCCAATTGGCCATTTTCTAAAACTACATTATGCACTAAATTATATACCAAAACAAATGGCAATTTTAATGCTTTAAAGTGGTACATAAACGACTGTCCTAGCACGAAAAGTGCCAAAGTTAATGCAGCATTTGATACATAGAACAATAATTCTACCGATCTATCAAGTTGACCAATTTGTAAAAACACACATTATGCTACAAATGATATACCATATTAAAGTGCAATCATAATGCTTTAAAATGATGCCTAAATGACTGTCATAGCGTGAAAACTGTCAATGTTATTTGCAGCCATATCGGAACCTTAAAATACCGCGTTTTTAAAGCTGTGAAAATAATTCTAACGATCTATCCATTTAGCCATTTTCTAAAAATATATTATGCAACAAATTATATACCAAAACAAATGGCAACTGTAATGCAATAAAACGATATATAAACGAATGCTATAACATGAAAACTATAAAAGATATTTGCAACCATATCGGAGCCTTAAATTACCGCATTTCCAAACCTGTACCAAAAAATATACCGATCTATCCAATTTTTGTAAAAATTCATTATGCCACAAATTGTACACCAACACAAAGTGCAACTGAAATGCTTTAAAATGATGCATAAAAGATTGTCCTGGCATGAAAACTGTCAAAGTTATTTGCAACCATATCGGAACCTCAAATCACAGCGTTTTTAAACACAGAACAACAATTTTACTGATCCTCCAAATTGACCATTTTTTAGACGAACACATTATGCCACAAATGATATACCAAATTAAAGTGCAATCATAATGCTTTAAAATGATGCATAAATGACTATCATAGCATGAAAACTGTCAATGTTATTTGCAGCCATATCGGAACCTTAAATTACCGCGTCTTTAAAGCTGTGAAAATAATTCTACCGATCTTCGCCATTTTTAAAAATATATTATGCAACAAATTATATACCAAAGCAAATGGCAACTATAATGCAATAAAGAGATATATAAACGACTGCTATAACATGGAAACTATACAAGATATTTGCAACCATATCGGAGCCTTAAATTACCGCATTTCCAAACCTGTACCAATAAATATACCAATCTATTCAATTTTTGTAAAAATTCATTATGCCACATTGTACACTAAAACAAAGTGCAACAGTAATGCTTTAAAATGATGCATAAACGATTTTCCTAGCATAAAAACTGTCAATGTTATGCGCAACCATATGGGAACCTCAAATCACAGCGTTTTTAAACATAGAACAACAATTCTACCGATCCTTCAAATTGACCATTTTTCAGGCGAACATATTATGCCACAAATGATATTCCAAATTAAAGTGCAATCGTAATGCTTTAAAATGATGCATAAATGACTGTCCTGGCATGAAAACTGTCAAAGTTATTCACAACCATATCGGAACCTCAAATTACCGCCTTTTTAAACCTGGGAAAATAATTCTATCGATCTATCCAATTGGCCATTTTCTAAAAATACATTATGCAATAAATTATATTCCAAAACAAATGGCAATTTTAATGCTTTAAAATGGTGCATAAACGACTGTCCTAGCACAGGAACAGCCAAAATTAATTGCAACCATATCTTAACCTCAGATTACAGCGTTTATTAAACATAAAACAATAATTCTACCGATCTATCAAATTGAGCAATTTGTAAAAACACACATTATGCTACAAATGATATACCATATTAAAGTGCAATAATAATGCTTTAAAATGATGCCTAAATGACTGTCATAGCGTGAAAACTGTCAATGTTATTTGCAGCCCTATCGGAATCTTAAATTACAGCGATTTTAAAGCTGTGAAAATAATTCTACCGATTCATCCAATTGGCCATTTTCTAAAAATATATTATGCAACAAATTATATACCAATACAAATGGCAACTATAATGCAATAAATAGATATATAAACGACTGCTATAACATGAAAACTATAAAAGATTTTTGCAACCATATTGGAGCCTTAAATTACCGCATTTCCAAACCTGTACCAATAAATATACCGATCTATCCAATTTTTGTAATGCTCTAAAATGGTGCATAAACGACTGTCCTAGCACGAAAACTACCAAAGTTAATTGCAACCATATCGGAACATAAGATTACAGCGTTAATTGAACATAGGACTATAATTCTACCGATCTATCAAATTGACCAATTTGTAAAAACACACATTATGCTACAAATGATATACCATATTAAAGTGCAATCATAATGCTTTAAAATGATGCATAAATGACTGTCATAGCGTGAAAACTGTCAATGTTATTTGCAGCCATATCGGAACCTTAAAATACCGCGTTTTTAAAGCTGTGAAAATAATTCTACCGATCTATCCAATTGGCCATTTTCTAAAAATATATTATGCAATAAATTATATACCAAAACAAATGACAACTATAATGCAACAAAAAGATATATAAACGACTGCAATAACATGAAAACTATAGAAGATATTTGCAACCATATCGGAGCCTTAAATTACCGCATTTCTAAACCTGTACCAATAAATATACCGATCTATCCAATTTTTGTAAAAACTCATTATGCCACAAGTTATACACTAAAACAAAGTACAACAGTTATGCTTTAAAATGATGCATAAACGATTGTCCTAGCATAAAAACTATCAATGTTATGCGCAACCATATGGGAACCTCAAATCACAGCGTTTTTAATCGTAGAACAACAATTCTACCGATCTATCAAATTTACCATTTTTTAGACAAACACATTATGCCACAAATGATATACCAAATTAAAGTGCAATCATAATGCTTTAAAATGATGCATAAATGACTGTCATAGCATGAAAACTGTCAAAGTTATTCACAACCATATCGGAACCTCAAATTACCGCCTTTTTAAACCTGGGAAAATAATTTTACCGATCTATCCAATTGGCCATTTTCTAAAAATACATTATGCAATAAAAAATATACCAAAACAAATGGCAATTTTAATGCTTTAAAATGGTGCATAAACGACTGTCCTAGCACTAAAACAGCCAAAGTTAATTGCAACCATATCGGAACCTCAGATTACTGCGTTTATTAAACATAGAACAATAATTCTACCGATCTATTAAATTGACCAATTTCTAAAAATACACATTATGCTACAAATGATATACCATATTAAAGTGCATTCATAATGCTTTAAAATGATTCATAAATGACTGTCACACAGTGGTATAGGGAAAAAAAGAGGGAAATAATTCGGTAACTTCTAAACGGTTAATCCGATGTTGTCGAGTTTAGGTTTTGAATTTGGACCTTATAGGCCAACCAGGGGCCCGGCGGGGGGTCCTCAAATTAGAAGCAGTAAATTATCTCTTATAGTTTAGGAGATATTCGCATTTGAAAATTAAAATTTTAAAATTTTTACCGTCCTTACTTTAGTTTTTTGATAATAGCGGGTCCAAATATTCCCGATTTTCGCCATTTCTTTTTTTATTCGCTTAACAACAAGTTTATATATCAAGCAGTGAAAGAATTATGTAAAAATCATGACTGAGTCCAAAGTTATAGGCATTTTAATTTAAAAAATTAAAAAAGGCGATTTTTTGCCATTTTTTGGGGAAAAAAGTATCTTTTTCTTTTTAAGTTATCTAAAAAGTTTCTAAGAAGATGTATATAGAATTTATACTTTTTGAAAAGCTGACTTTACATAAAATACGATAAATGAAACAAAACCTAAAAATTTTTGATACCGAGGGGACCAGGTCCATCCAAAAAACCCTATTTTTTATAGAAAATTCAATTTTGAGCAAAAATTCTCAAATCGCATAGTCGATATCAAATTATAGTGACCTGTTTTATATGACCCAATATGTTCTTAATCATTTTGTAACGGGTTTCGATAACCCCGCCCCTGGTATGGATATAATAGGCAAAAAACCAAAAAATCCCATTTTTGGGATTTTTTAAAACTTTTTTGGGAATTCCGGGATTTCTAATAAGAAAATTCGAACTTTTTATTTAATTTTAGATTTTGAGTAAAAAAATCTACCTAACTGTAAAATTTCATCAAAAAATATTCATAAATAAAATTTTTATTGCAATTTGAAAAATTTGTATCTTCGCAAAAACTGAATAAAAAACATTTTTTAATTTTTTTAAAAAAAGTATTCCGCGAATTTTATAATTAAAAAATTATATACAGTTTTGAAAAATAGACAAAATTACCTTTCCATTGATATATAACATGCCTACCTAATGTTTTTTAAGTGACAAATTAATTAGGGAAAACTCAACATCTTTTAGAGAATTTACCTAGTACTATTATTTTCATCCATACATTTGTTAGGCATGTTTTACTACTTAAATTTTTATGAATTTTTACAGCCACTTTTTACGATTAATCTTTTATTCTTTATCCCTAAAAAAATTAACAAGTATTTATTTTATATAAAAATAGTCTTTATTTATTTTTTTATAAATTAATATAATTTTGTAAAATAATCGGTATCACAGTAGTCCATATCTAAAAGATAAAGTAAATCTTTAAATTCATGAATATTTTCAAATGCTAACGTTTTGTAGCAAATCCAACGTTTCCTTATAGTAGATAAAACAGGATCAGAAGATAGAATCAGATTATTAAAAATATCTTCATTTTGAGACTGCCTAGAAAACTTCCTTGAGCTAAACTGATGAATATGCTTAAAGTCTCTATTCCTCGATTCTTGGGGTTCTTCTGTAAGCTCTCCTAAAGGCAGAATATTATGTTCTATGATGACCTTTCCATGACATAATATCTTGTGAACTGTAGGTGTCATTTCTTTCCAGGGATATAATTCCAAAAGTAATTTAGAAACTTTTGTAGAATACTCTCCAAATTTTGTTGCGTTCACTTTATGCTTGCTATTTATCGCCATTAGAATAATATTGACCTTTTGCAGTAAATCCATACTAATTCCGGTTATTTCGGAAGTAGTTTCAAAATGTTTAAAAAAACGTCTAGCGGTATTACCATCGTTTGTGCTTCCATATCCTGTGAGTGGTTTATCAATATTTAATCCCATCCGCTTTTTAAATTCCTCTTGAATTCTTCGTTTCTCACTGGCTCTCATTTCCATTAACTCCTTATTGTTATTTGCACTTTTGTTTGCATTTTCGGTATGCTTCTGTACTTTAAATCATATGCTAAATGTAGAAAATGTTCCAGAAATCGTATGCGAGCATGTAGGGGGGATATTCCAAATTGTAATGTTTCCTCATTTATTGATCTTTGCTTGGAAATATTCGAAAATTCTGATTTTTTATCACCACATATGTAGCAGTACCAAGTAGATGATGTTCCTGTAATGGCATTTCCAACTTTCCCATCAATCATTGTAAGTTTTAAATCATAGGACATGTTAAACGAATAATTTTCTATTTCGATTGTTATAGGTTCCAAGTTTTTAATTTCTGCTTCAATACGATTTATCAAATCTTGCGTTGTTGTTTTGGATTCCTTTATATACTCAAAGCTTATTGGCCTACAAAAAGCTTTGGATCCTGGAGTCGAATTCTTCCAAATATCATCGAAACTGGTTGATGGAGAATCGCTGTCAGCATACTTTCGAATTCTTAATGGAACTAGCGATGCCATAAATACACTTTTATACTCGGAAGATGATTCACTTGTGTTGATTTGTTTATATTCCGAGAGTGCTGATAATCCATCACATCCCCACTTACAAATGAGTTGAAGATCACAAGAATTTATTTTTTTAGTTGGTCTGAAGAAAAGTCAGAAGCAATCCTTAAAGCAGTATTTTCGAGTAGAGCGCCGAGTCCAATAACAGCCTTCCGATCAGTTATTTCAATAGGAGGTGGTATAATGCTTTTCTTCTTTTCATTTATTTTGTCATATGATGGTAAAACATCCACTCCTTTTTCAGATAGCGCCTTTCTTAACGTTATGTAGTTATCACGACTTAATCCCAGCTGCAACATAAGCGCAATAGCTTCTTCCTCAGTGAACGTTGTATCAGATGATGGTATGGGTATACTCTTTACAATTCTTTTCAGTCGTCTTGGTGATGCGGTTGGAAGAATATTTGCAATTTTTATGGCATCCAAAGGCTGTTTTTCTTTTCTTAACATTGCTTTAAAAGTGTCCGAAACTTCTTCGTTAGATAAGGTTTCTAGTGAAGTTGATAACCTTTTCCTTTTAGATTTTGAGCTCAAATCCTCATACTGCTTACAGGGAGCACCAACAGTTGATACGCAAATAGCAACTTCTACACATTCATCCAGCCAATCAGAAAATTTCGATCGAAATTTAGCAATGGAATACCGAACACTCTTCAGTTTTATATCAACTGATTTTATAAAATTTTCAATTTTACATATATCAGTTTTATCCACTTTATTTTTATGTGCAGTTTCAATATATTTCAATAAGAAGTTCACTTTATCTTGAAAAGGAGCTGAAGAGTGTTCAAATAAAATGGAGCACAAATCATTTTTTTTAGTACGATCGCCATGGTTAGAAAATTACAAATAATTACAAACAGATATAAACCTGTCTTATATATTAATTACAGGTACTTAAATTAAATTATTTTTTAAAGGGTTATGATATTCTACCTAATATGTCTAACGTATCCTTATGTAATGAATTTTTCCTCAATAGGTCACTTTAATAAGCTACCTATTAAAGTGACCTATAGGGGTAAAAATCATTACAGTTTAAAAAATAATACCTGAAAATTTTTTTAATATATGTAACAAATTTAAGAGTTAACGTTATGGATGAAAATAATAGTGCTAGGTAAATTTTCTAAAAGATGTTGAGTTTTCCCTAATTAATTTGTCACTTAAAAAACATTAGGTAGGCATGTTATATATCAATGGAAAGGTAATTTTGTCTATTTTTCAAAACTGTATATAATTTTTGAAAATTAAAAAATTCGCGGAATACTTTTTTTTAAAAATTAAAAAATGTTTTTTATTCAGTTTTTGCGAAGATACAAATTTTTCAAATTGCAATAAAAATTTTATTTATGAATATTTTTTGATGAAATTTTACAGTTAGGTAGATTTTTTTACTCAAAATCTAAAATTAAACAAAAAGTTCGAATTTTCTTATTAGAAATCCCGGAATTCCCAAAAAAGTTTTAAAAATCCCAAAATGGGATTTTTTGGTTTTTTGCCTATTATATCCATACCAGGGGCGGGGTTATCGAAACCCGTTACAAAATGATTAAGAACATATTGGGTCATATAAAACAGGTCACTATAATTTGATATCGACTATGCGATTTGAGAATTTTTGCTCAAAATTGAATTTTCTATAAAAAAATAGGGTTTTTTGGATGGACCTGGTCCCCTCGGTATCAAAAATTTTTAGGTTTTGTTTCATTTATCGTATTTTATGTAAAGTCAGCTTTTCAAAAAGTATAAATTCTATATACATCTTCTTAGAAACTTTTTAGATAACTTAAAAAGAAAAAGATACTTTTTTCCCAAAAAAATGGCAAAAAATCGCCTTTTTTTAATTTTTTAAATTAAAATGCCTATAACTTTGGACTCAGTCATGATTTTTACATAATTCTTTCACTGCTTGATATATAAACTTGTTGTTAAGCGAATAAAAAAAGAAATGGCGAAAATCGGGAATATTTGGACCCGCTATTATCAAAAAACTAAAGTAAGAACGGTAAAAATTTTAAAATTTTAATTTTCAAATGCGAATATCTCCTAAACTATAAGAGATAATTTACTGCTATGACCACATTTTTTATAGTGCTCGATGAGGAGATTCTATATACGAAATTTTTTTTAAATCAGAACTCAAATGAAGAAATAGGATCGTTTTAAAAATTTAACATAGCCGAGGTGTCCTAATTTGAGGACCCCCCGCCGGGCCCTTGGTTGGCCTATAAGGTCCAAATTCAAAACCTAAACTCGACAACACCTCCTCTTTGTGCATACCAAATTTCATTAAAATCGGATTAACCGTTTAGAAGTTACCGAATTATTTCCCTCTTTTTTTTTCCTATACCACTGTGTGACAGTCACTTATGCATCATTTTAGAGCATTGTGATTGCACTTTATATTTGTGGCATAATGTGTTCGTCTAAAAAATGGTCAATTTGATGGATCGGTAGAATTGTTGTCCTATGTTTAAAAACGCTGTGATTTGAGGTTCCGATATGGTTGCAAATAACTTTGACAGTTTTTATGCCAGGACAATCGTTTATACATCATTTTAAAGCATTAAAGTTGCACTTTGTTTTGGTGTATAATTTGTGGCATAATGAGTTTTTACAAAAATAGGATAGATCGGTATATTTATTGGTACAGGTTTAGAAATGCGGTGATTTAAGGTTCCGATATGGTTGCAAATATCATTTATAGTTTTCATGTTATTGCAGTCGTTTATATATCTTTTTATTGCATTATAGTTGCCATTTGTTTTGGTATATAATTTATTTCATAATATATTTTTAGAAAATGGCCAATTGGATAGATCGGCAGAATTATTTTCACAGCTTTCAAACCGCGGTAGTTTGAGGTTCCGATATGGCTGCAAATAACATTGACAGTTTTCACGCTATGACAGTCATTTATGCATCATTTTAAAGCAATATGATTGCACTTCAATATGGTATATCATTTGTAGCATAATGTGTATTTTTAGAAATTATTCAATTTGATAGATCGGTATAATTATTGTTCTATGTATAATAAACGCCGTAATCTGAGGTTCCCATATGGTTGCAATTAACTTTGGCAGTTTTCGTGCTAGGACAGTCGTTTATGCACCATTTTAAAGCATTAAAATTGCCATTTGTTTTGGTATATAATTTATTGCATAATGTATTTTTAGAAAATGGCCAATTGGATAGATCGGTAGAATTATTTTCCCAGGTTTAAAAAGGCGGTAATTTGAGGTTCCGATATGGTTGCAAATAACTTTGACAGTTTTCATGCCAGAACAATCGTTTATGCATCATTTTAAAGCATTACAGTTGCACTTTGTTTTGGTGTATAATTTGTGGCATAATGAATTTTTAAAAAAATTGGATAGATCGGTATATTTATTGGTACAGGTTTGGAAATGCGGTAATTAAAGGCTCCGATATGGTTGCAAATATCATTTATAGTTTTCATGTTATTGCAGTCGTTTATACATATATCTTTTTATTGCATTATAGTTGCCATTTGTTTTGGTATATAATTTATTGCAAAATATATTTTTAGAAAATGGCCAATTGGATAGATCGGTAGAACTATTTTCACAGCTTTAAAAATGCGGTAATTTAAGGTTCCGATATGACTGCAAATAACATTGACAGTTTTCACGATATGACAGTCATTTATAAATCATTTTAAAGCATTATGATTGCACTTTAATATGGTATATCATTTGTAGCATAATGTGTATTTTTAGAAATTGGACAATTTGATAGATCGGTAGAGTTATTGTTCTATGTTTAATAAACGCAGTAATCTGAGGTTCCTATATGGTTGCAATTAACTTTGGCAGTTTTCACGCTATGACAGTCATTTATGAATCATTTTAAAGCATTATGATTGCACTTCAATATGGCATATCATTTGTATATCATTTAAAGCATTAAAATTGCCATTTGTTTTGGTATATATTTAGTGCATAATGTAGTTTTAGAAAATAGCCAAATGGATAGATCGGTAGAATTATTTTCCCAGGTTTAAAAAGGTGGTAATTTGAGGTTCCGATATGGTTGTGAATAACTTTGGCAGTTTTCGTGCTAGGACAGATCGGTATAATTACTGTTCTATGTATAATAAACGCAGTAATCTGAGGTTCCGCTATGGTTGCAATTAACTTCGGCAGTTTTCGTGCTAGGACAGTCGTTTATGCACCATTTTAAAGCATTAAAATTGCCATTTGTTTTGGTATATAATTTATTGCCTAATGTATCTTTAAGAAAATGGCCAATTCGATAGATCGGAAGAATTATTTTCCGATTAGTTTTTCATGATATTGCAGTCGTTTATATATCTTTTTAGTGGCATTATAGTTGCCATTTGTTTTGGTATATAATTTAATTGCATAATATATTTTTAGAAAATGGCCAAATGTATAGACCGGTAGAATTATTTTCACAGCTTTAAAAACGCGGTAGTCTGAGGTTCCAATATGGCTGCAAATAACATTGACATTTTCACGCTATGACAGTCATTATGAATTATTTTAAAGCATTATGATTGCACTTTAATATGGTATAACATTTGTAGCATAAGGTGTATTTTTTGAAATTGGTCAATTTGATAGATCGGTAGAGTATTGTTCTATGTTTAATAAACGCAGTAAGCTGAGGGTCCTATATGGTTGCAATTAACTTTGGCAGTTTTCGTGCTAGGACAGTCGTTTATGCATTTTTAAAGCATTAAAATTGCCATTTGTTTTGTATATAATTTAGTGCATAATGTAGTTTTAGAAAATGGCCAATTGGATAGATCGGTAGAATTATTTCCCAGGTTTAAAAAGGCGGTAATTTGAGGTTCCGATATGGTTGTGAATAACATTGACAGTTTTCATGCTATGACAGTCATTATGCATCATTTTGGAGCATTATGATTGCACTTTATATTGGTATATCATTTGTGGCATAATGTGTTCGCCAAAAAAATGGTCAATTGATGGATCGGTAGAATTTGTTGTTCTAAGGTTTAAAAACGCTGTGATTTGAGGTTCCGATATGGTTGCAATAACATTGACAGTTTTTATGCCAGAACAATCGTTTATGCATCATTTTAAAGCATTACGAGTTTGTTTTGGTGTATAATTTTGTGGCATAATGAGTTTTTACAAAAATAGATACATCGGTATATTTATTGGTACAGGTTTAGAAATGCGGTAATTTAAGGCTCCGATATGGTTGCAAATATCATTATAGTTTTTCATGTTATTGCAGTCGTTTATATATCTTTTTATTGCATTATAGTTGCCATTTTGTTTTGGTATATGATTATTGCTTTATTATATTTTTAGAAAATGGCCAAGTTGGATTAGATCGGTAGAATTATTTTTCACAGCTTTCAAAGCGCGGTAGTTGAGGTTCCGATATGGCTGCGAATAACATTGACAGTTTTCACGCTATGGCAGTCATTTATGAATCATTTGAAAGCATTATGATTGCACTTCAATATGGAATATCATTTGTAGCATATTGTGTATTTTTAGAAATTATTAAATTTGATAGATCGGTATAAATATTGTTTTATGTATAATAAACGCAGTAATCTAAGGTTCCGCTATGGTTGCAATTAACTTTGGCAGTTTTCGTGCTAGGACAGTCGTTTATGCACCATTTTAAAGCATTAAAATTGCCATTTGTTTTGGTATATAATTCATTGCCTAATGTGTTTTTAGAAAATGGCCAATTCCATAGATCGGTAGAATTGTTTTCCCAGGTTTAAGAAGGCGGTTATTTGAAGTTCCGATATGGTTATGAATAACTTTGACAGTTTTTCATGCTATGACAGTCATTTATGCATAATTTTAAAGCATTATGATTGAACTTTAATTTGGGCATATCATTTGTGGCATAATGTGTTCGTCTAAAAAAATTGTCAATTTGAAGGATCGGTAGAATTGTTGTTCTATGTTTAAAAACGCTGTGATTTGAGGTTCCGATATGGTTTTTAATAACTTTGACAGTTTTCATGCCAGGACAATCGTTTATGCATCATTTTAAAGCACTACAGATGCACTTTGTTTTGGTGTACAATTTGTGGCATAATGAGTTTTACAAAAATAGGATAGACCGGTATATTTATTGGTACAGGTTTGGAAATGCGGTAATTTAAGGCTCCGATATGGTTGCAAATATCTGTTATAGTTTTCATGTTATAGCAGTGGTTTATATATCTTTTTATTGCATTATAGTTGCCATTTGTTTTGGTATATAATTTATTGCATAATGTATTTTTAGAAAATGGCCAATTGGATAGATCGGTAGAATTATTTTCACAGCTTTAAAAACGAGGTATTTTATTGTTGTTCTATGTTTAAAAACGCTGTGATTTGAGGTTCCGATATGGTTGCAAATAACTTTGACAGTTTTCATGCCAGAACAATCGTTTATGCATCATTTTAAAGCATTACAGTTGCACTTTGTTTTGGTGTATAATTTGTGGCATAATGAATTTTTTTAAAAAATGGATATATCGGTATATTTATTGGTACTGGTTTAGAAATGCGGTAATTTAAGGCTCCGATATGGTTGCAAATATCATTTATAGCTTTCTTGTTATTGTGAAAACTGTCAATGTTATTTGCAGCCATATCGGAACCTCAAACTACCGCGTTTTGAAAGCTGTGAAAATAATTCTACCGATCTATCCAATTGGCCATTTTCTAAAAAGATATAATGCAATAAATTATATACCAAAACAAATGGCAACTATAATGCAATAGAAAAATATATAAACGACTGCAATAACATGAAAACTATAAATGATATTTGCAACTATATCGGAGCCTTAAATTACGGCATTTCTAAACCTGTACCAATAAATATACCGATCTATCCTATTTTTGTAAAAACTCATTATGCCACAAATTATACACCAAAACAAAGTGCAACTGTAATGCTTTAAAATGATGCATAAACGATTGTTCTGGTATAAAAACTGTCAATGTTATTTGCAACCATATGGGAACCTTAAATCACAGCGTTTTTAAACATAGAACAACAATTCTACAGATCCATCAAATTGACCATTTTTTAGACGAACACATTATGCCACAAATGATATACCAATATAAAGTGCAATCATAATACTCTAAAATGATGCATAAATGACTGTCATAGCATGAAAACTGTCAAAGTTATTCACAACCATATCGGAACCTAAAATTACCGCCTTTTTAAACCTGGGAAAATAATACTACCGATCTATCCAATTGGCCATTTTCTAAAAATATATTATGCAATGAATTATATACCAAAGCAAATGGCAACTATAGTGCAATAAAAAGATATATAAACGATTGCAATAACATGAAAACTATAAATGATATTTGCAACCATATCGGAGCCTTAAATTACCGCATTTCTAAACCTGTACCAATAAATATACCGATCTATCCAATTTTTTTTAAAATCCATTATGCCACAAATTATACACAGAAACAAAGTGCAACTGTAATGCTTTAAAATGATGCATAAACGATTGTCCTGGCATAAAAACTGTCAATGTTATTTGCAACCATATGGGAAACTCAAATCACAGCGTTTTTTAACATAGAACAACAATTCTACCGATCCTTCAAATTGACCATTTTTTAGACGAACACATTGTGCCACAAATGATATACCAAATTAAAGTGCAATCATAATGCTTTAAAATGATGCATAAATGACTGTCATAGCATGAAAACTGTCAAAGTTAATAGCAACCATATCGGAACCTCAAGTTACCGCCTTTTTAAACCTGGGAAAATAATTCTACCGATCTATCCAATTGGCCATTTTCTAAATATACATTATGCAATACATTATATACCAAAACAAATGGCAATTTTAATGCTTTAAAATGGTGCATAAACGACTGTGCTAGCACGAAAACTGCCAAAGTTAATTGCAACCATAGCGGAACCTCAGATTACTGCGTTTATTATACATAGAACAATAATTATACCGATCTATCAAATTGAATAATTTCTAAAAATACACATTATGCTACAAATGATATACCATATTGAAGTGCAATCATAATGCTTTAAAATGATTCATAAATGAATGTTATAGCGTGAAAACTTTCAATGCTATTTGCAGCCATATCGGAACCTCAAACTACCGCGTTTTGAAAGCTGTGAAAATAATTATACCGATCTATCCAATTGGCCATTTTCTAAAAATATATTATGCAATAAATTATATTTCAAAACCAATGGCAACGATAATGCAATAAAAAGATATATAAACGACTGCAATAACATGAAAACTATAAATGATATTTGCAACCATATCGGAGCCTTAAATTACCGCATTTCTAAACCTGTACCAATAAATATACCGATCCATCCTATTTTTGTAAAAGCTCATTATGCCACAAATTATACACCAAAACAAAGTGCAACTGTAATGCTTTAAAATGGTGCATAAACGATTGTCCTGGCATAAAAACTGTCAATATTATTTGCAACCATATGGGAACCTCAAATCACAGCGTTTTTAAACATAGAACAACAATTCTACCGATCCTTCAAATTGACCATTTTTTAGACGAACACATTATGCCACAAATGATATACCAAATTAAAGCGCAATCATAATGCTTTAAAATGATGCATAAATGACTGTCATAGCATGAAAACTGTCATATTTATTCACAACCATATCGGAACCTCAAACTACCGCATTTTTAAACCTGGGAAAATAATTCTACCGATCTATCCAATTGGCCATTTTCAAAAAATACATTATGCAATAAATTATATACCAAAACAAATGACAATTTTAATGCTTTAAAATGGTGCATAAACGACTGTCCTAGCACGAAAACTGCCAAATTAGTTTTCGTGCTAGGACAGTCGTTTGTGCACCATTTTTATACCCACCATCAAAAAAGATGGGGGGTATATTGTTTTTGTCATTCCGTTTGTAACACATTGAAATATTCGTCTAAGACCCATAAAAGTATAAATATATATTCTGGGTCCTTATTAGATTCTAAGACGATCTAGCCATGTCCGTCCATCTATCCGTCCATCACCCTTCAGAAAATGACTTTATCGTTCACAACTGACTAACAGAAGCATCAATAGCGGTGTAATTCGGCACAAACATAAAGTTCCCTTCAGAAAATGACTTTATCGCCAATAACTGGCCAAGAGAAGCATCAATAGCGGTGTAATTCGGCACAAACATATTTTATGGTGACATAAATCACTTCGTAGAATTGTATAAGGATCGGTCCATAATTGACTCTACCCCCCATATAAAGTCCCCTTCAGAAAATGATTTTATCGCCCATAACTGGCTAAGAGAAGCATCAATATCAGTGAAATTCGGCACAAACATGTTCTATGGGGACATAAATCTTTTCGTAGAATTTTATAAGGATCGGTTCATAATAGACCCTACCCCCCATATAAAGTCCCCTTTAGAAAATGACTTTATCGCTCATAACTGGCTAAGAGAAGCATCAATTGCGGTGAAATTCGGCACAACATGTTTTATGGTCTCATAGAATTTTATAGAAATTTGGCAGTTTTCGTGCTAGGACAGTCGTTTATGCACCATTTTAAAGCATTAAAATTGTCATTTGTTTTGGTATATAATTTATTGCATAATGTATTTTTTGAAAATACATTATGCATCATTTTAAAGCATTACAGTTGCACTTTGTTTCTGTGTATAATTTGTGGCATAATGGATTTTAAAAAAAATTGGATAGATCGGTATATTTATTGGTACAGGTTTAGAAATGCGGTAATTTAAGGCTCCGATATGGTTGCAAATATCATTTATAGTTTTCATGTTATTGCAATCGTTTATATATCTTTTTATTGCACTATAGTTGCCATTTGTTTTGGTATATAATTCATTGCATAATATATTTTTAGAAAATGGCCAATTGGATAGATCGGTAGTATTATTTTCCCAGGTTTAAAAAGGCAGTAATTTTAGGTTCCGATATGGTTGTGAATAACTTTGACAGTTTTCATGCTATGACAGTCATTTATGCATCATTTTAAAGCATTATGATTGCACTTTAATTTGGTATATCATTTGTGGCATAATGTGTTCGTCTAAAAAATGGTCAATTTGAAGGATCGGTAGAATTGTTGTTCTATGTTTAAAAACGCTGTAATTTGAGGTTCCCATATGGTTGCAAATAACATTGACAGTTTTCATGCCACGACAATCGTTTATGCATCATTTTAAAGCATTACAGTTGAACTTTGTTTTGGTGTATAATTTGTGGCATAATGAGTTTTACAAAAATAGGATAGATCGGTATATTTATTGGTACAGGTTTAGAAATGCGGTAATTTAAGGCTCCGATATGGTTGCATATATCTTTTATAGTTTTCATGTTATTGCAGTCGTTTATATATCTTTTTATTGCATTATAGTTGCCTTTTGTTTTGGTACGTAATTTATTGCATAATATATTTTTAGAATATGGCCAATTGGAAAGATCGGTAGAATTATTTTCACAGTTTTCATGCTATGACAGTCATTTATGCATCATTTTAAAGCATTATGATTGCACTTTAATTTGGTTTATCATTTGTGGCATAATGTGTTCGTCTAAAAAAGCATTAAAGCATTAAAATTGCCATTTGTTTTGGTAAATAATTTATTGCATAATGTATTTTTAGAAAATGGCCAATTGGATAGATCGGTAGAATTATTTTCCCAGGTTTTAAAAGGCGGTAATTTGAGGTTCCGATATGGTTGCAAATAACTTTGACAGTTTTCATGCCAGAACAATCGTTTATGCATCATTTTCAAGCATTACAGTTGCACTTTGTTTTGGTGTACAATTTGTGGCATAATAAATTTTTAAAAATTGGATAGATCGGTATATTTATTGGTACAGGTTTGGAAATGCGGTAATTTAAGGCTCTGATATGTATCATATCTGAGGTTCCGATATGGCTGCAATTAACTTTGGCAGTTTTCGTGCTAGAACAGTCGTTTATGCACCATTTTAAAGCATTAAAATTGCCGTTTGTTTTTGGTATATAATTTATTGGATAATGTATTTTTAGAAAATGGCCAATTGGATAGATCGGTAGAATTATTTTCCCAGGTTTAAGAAGGCGGTAATTTGAGGTTCCGATATGGTTGTGAATAACTTTGAC
>NC_060954.1:26158310-26174956 GCF_022045245.1 Lucilia cuprina
ATTATGCCACAAATGATATACCAAATTAAATTGCAATCATAATGCCTTAAAATGATGCATAAATGACTGTCATAGCATGAAAACTGTCAAAGTTATTCACAACCATATCGGAACCTCAAACTACCGCATTCTTAAACCTGGGAAAATAATTCTACCGATCTATCCAATTGGTCATTTTCTAAAAATACATTATGCAATTATATACCAAAACAAATGGCAATTTTAATGCTTTAAAATGGTGCATAAACGACTGTCCTAGCACGAAAACTGCCAAAGTTAATTGCAACCATAGCGGAACCTCAGACTACTGCGTTTATTAAACATAGAACAATAATTATACCGATCTATCAAATTGAATAGTTTCTAAAAATACACATTATGCTACAAATGATATACCAAATTAAAGTGCAATCATAATGCTTTAAAATGATGCATAAATGACTGTCATAGCATGAAAACTGTCAAAGTTATTCACAACCATTTTGGAACCTCAAACTACCGCATTCTTAAACCTGGAAAAATAATTCTACCGATTTATCCAATTGGCCATTTTCTAAAAATACATTATGCAATAAAATATATACCAAAACAAATGACAATTTTAATGCTTTAAAATGGTGCATAAACGACTGTCCTAGCACGAAAACTGCCAAAGTTAATTGCAACCATAGAGGAACCTCAGATTACTGCGTCTATTATACATAGAACAATAATTATACCGATCTATCAAATTGAATAATTTCTAAAAATACACATTATGCTACAAATGATATACCAAATTAAAGTGCAATCATAGTGCTTTAAAATGATGCATAAATGAAATGTCATAGCATGAAAACTGTCAAAGTTATTCACAACCGATCTATCCAATTGGCCATTTTCTAAAAATACATTATGCAATAAATTATATACCAAAACAAATGACAATTTTAATGCTTTAAAATGGTGCATAAACGACTGTCCTAGCACGAAAACTGCCAAAGTTAATTGCAGCCATATCGGAACCTCAGATTACTGCATTTGATACATAGAACAATAATTCTACCGATCTATCAAGTTCACCAATTTGTAAAAACACACATTATGCTACAAATGATATACCGTATTAAAGTGCAATCATAATGCTTTAAAATGATATCTTAATGACTGTCATAGCGGAAAAATGTCAATGTTATTTGCAGCCATATTGGAACCTCAAACTACCGCGTTTTTAAAGCTGTGAAAATAATTCTACCGATCTATCCTATTGGCCATTTTCTAAAAATAAATTATGCAATAAATTATATACCAAAACAAATGGCAACTATAATGCAATAAAAAGATATGTAAACGACTGCTATAACATGAAAACTATAAAAGATATTTGCAACCATATCGGAGCCTTAAATTACCGCATTTCCAAACCTGTACCAATAAACATACCGATCTATCCAATTTTTGTAAAAATTCATTATGCCACAAATTGTACACCAAAACAAAGTGCAACTGCAATGCTTTAAAATGATGTATAAACGATTTTCCTGGCATAAAAACTGTCAAAATTATTTGCAACAATATCGGAACCTCAAATCACAACGTTTTCAAACATAGAACAACAATTCTACCGATCCTTCAAATTGACCATTTTTTAGACGAACACATTATGCCACAAATGATATACCAAATTAAAGTGCAACTGTAATGCTTTAAAATGATGCATAAATGACTGTCATGGCATGAAAACTGTCAAAGTTATTCACAACCATATCGGAACCTCAAATTACCGCGTTTTTAAACCTGGGAAAATAATTCTACCGATCTATCCAATTGGCCATTTTCTAAAAATACATTATGCAATAAATTATATACCAAAACGAATGGCAATTTTAGTGCTTTAAAATGGTGTATAAACGATTGTCCTAGCACGAAAACTGCCAAAGTTAATTGTAACCATATGGGAACCTTAGATTACTGCGTTTATTAAACATAGAACAATAATTCTACCGATCTATCAAATTGACCAATTTCTAAAAATACACATTATGCTACAAATGATATACCATATTAAAGTGCAATCATAATGCTTTAAAATGATGCCTAAATGACTGGCATAGCGTGAAAACTGTCAATGTTATTTGCAGCCATATCAGAACCTTAAAATACCGCGTTTTTAAAGCTGTGAAAAGAAATTCTAACGATCTATCCAATTAGCCATTTTCTAAAAATATATTATGCAACAAATTATATACCAAAACAAATGGCAACTATAATGCAATAAAAACTTATATAAACGAATGCTGTAACATGAAAACTATAAAAGATATTTGCAACCATATCGGAGCCTTAAATTACCGCATTTCCAAACCTGTACCAAAAAATATACCGATCTATCAAATTTTTGTAAAAATTCATTATGCCACAAATTGTACACCAAAACAAAGTGCAACTGTTATGCTTTAAAATGATGCATAAACGATTGTCCTGGCATGAAAACTGTCAAAGTTATTTGCAACCATATCTGAACCTCAAATCACAGCGTTTTTAAACATAAAACAATAATTCTACCGATCCTTCAAATTGACCATTTTTTAGACGAACACATTATGCCACAAATGATAAACCAAATTAAAGTGCAATCATAATGCTTTAAAATGATGCAAAAATGACTGTCATAGCATGAAAACTGTCAAAGTTATTCACAACCATATCGGATACATAGAACAATAATTCTACCGATCTATCAAATTACCGCATTTTTAAAGCTGTGAAAATAGTTCTACCGATCTATCCAATTGGCCACTTTGTAAAAATATATTATGCAATAAATTATATACCAAAACAAATGGCAACTATAATGCAATAAAAAGATATATAAACGACTGCTATAGCATGAAAACTATAAAAGATATTTGCAACCATATCGGAGCCTTAAATTACCGCATTTCCAAACCTGTACCAATAAATATACCGATCTATCCAATTTTTGTAAAAATTCATTATGCCACAAATTGTACACCAAAACAAAGTGCAACTGTAATGCTTTAAAATGAAGCATAAACGATTGTCCTGGCATGAAAACTGTCAAAGTTATTTGCAACCATATCGGAACCTCAAATCACAGCGTTTTTAAACATAGAACAATAATTCTACCGATCCTTCAACTTGACCATTTTTTAGACGAACACATTATGCCACAAATGATATACCAAATTAAAGTGCAATCATAATGCTTTAAAATGATGCAAAAATGACTGTCATAGCATGAAAACTTTTAAAGTTATTCACAACCATATCGGAGCCTCAAATTACCGCATTTTTAAACCTGGGAAAATAATTCTACCGATCTATCCAATTGGCCATTTTCTAAAAATACATTATGCAAAAAATTATATACCAAAACAAATGGCAACTATAATGCAATAAAAAGATATATAAACGACTGCTATAACACGAAAACTATAAAAGATATTTGCAACCATATCGGAACCTTAAATCACAGCGTTTTTAAACATAGAAAAACAATTCTACCGATCCTTCAAATTGACCATTTTTTAGACGAACACATTATGCCACAAATGATATACCAAATTAAAGTGCAATCATAATGCTTTAAAATGATCTATCTATCCAATTGGCCATTTTCTAAAAATACATTATGCAATAAATTATATACCAAAACAAATGGCAATTTTAATGCTTTAAAATGGTACATAAACGACTGTCCTAGCACGAAAACTGCCAAAGTTAATAACAACCATATCGGAACCTCAGATTACAGCGTTTATTGAACATAGAACTATAATTCTACCGATCTATCAAATTGACCAATTTGATAGATCGGATTTTCTAAAAATATATTATGCAACAAATTATATACCAAAACAAATGGCAACTATAATGCAATAAAAACATATATAAACGAATTCTATAACATGAAAACTATAAAAGATATTTGCAACCATATCGGAGCTTTAAATTACCGCATTTCCAAACCTGTACCAAAAAATATACCGATCTATCCAATTTTTGTAAAAATTCGTTATGCCACAAATTGTACACCAAAAAAAAGTGCAACTGTAATGCTTTAAAATGGTGCATAAACGATTGTCCTGGCATGAAAACTGTCAAAGTTATTTGCAACCATATCGGAACCTCAAATTACAGCGTTTTTAAACATAGAACAACAATTCTACCGATCCTTCAAATTGACCATTTTTTAGACGAACACATTATGCCACAAATGATATACCAAATTAAAGTGCAAGCATAATGCTTTAAAATGATGCATAAATGACTGTCATAGCATGAAAACTGTCAAAGTTATTTGCAACCATATGGGAACCTCAGATTACTGCGTTTATTAAACATAGAACAATAATTCTACCGATCTATCATATTGACCAATTTGTAAAAACACACATTATGCCACAAAGGATATACCATATATGTATGTATGGCCCGGATTAAGTAAGGACCCATAAAAGGGGACTTTTTGGTACTTTTTTGTTTTTCAAAAGGTACTTTTTGCAATTTCTACGATATTAAACCTAGAAACATGTAATTAAGTATGTATGGCCAGGATTAAGTGAGGACCCATGAAAGGGTACTTTTTGGTACTTTATCATTCTTCAAAAGGTACTTTTTGAAATTTCTATAATATTGAACCTAGAAACATGTTATTAAGTTCGTATATCCCGGATTAAGTGAGAACCAGTAAAAGGGGACTTCTTGGTACTTTTTCGTTCTTCAAAAGGTACTTTATACAATTTCTACAATATTGAACCTAGGAACATGTAATTAAGTTTGTATGGCCCGGATTAACTGAGGACCCATAGATGGGGACTTTTTGGTACTTTTTCGTTCTTCAAAAGGTACAAAAGGCTTTAAACACATCATGGTGAAGGGTATATAAGATTCGGCACAGCCGAATATAGAACTCTTACTTGTATTTAATTCATTATGCCACAAATTGTACACCAAAACAAAGTGCAACTGTAATGCTTTAAAATGATGCATAAGCGATTGTCCTGGCATGATAACTGTCAAAGTTATTTGCAACCAATTCGGAACCTCAAATCACAGTGTTTTTAACATAGAACAACAATTCTACCGATCCTTCAAATTTACCATTTTTAGACGAACACATTATGCCACAAATGATATACCAAATTAAAGTGCAATCATAATGCTTTAAAATGATGCATAAATGACTGTCATAGCGTAAAAACTGTCAATGTTATTTGCAGTCATATCGGAACCTCAAATTATCTATCCAAATGGCCATTTTCTAAAAATATATTATGCAATTAATTATATACCAAAACAAATGGCAACTATAATGCAATAAAAAGATATATAAACGACTGCAATAACGTGAAAACTATAAATGATACTTGCAACCATATCGGAACCTTAAATTACCGCATTTCCAAACCTGTACCAATAAATATACCGATCTATCCAATTTTTGTAAAAATTCATTATGCCACAAATTGTACACCAAAACAAAGTGCAACTGTAATGCTTTAAAATGATGCATAAACGATTGTCCTGGCATGAAAACTGTCAAAATTATTTGCAACCATATCGGAACCTCAAATCACAGCGATTTTAAACATAGAACAACAATTCTACCGATCCTTCAAATTTACCATTTTTAGACGAACACATTATGCCACAAATGATATAATTCTACCGATCTATCCAATTAGCCATTTTCTAAAAATATATTATGCAACAAATTATATACCAAAACAAGTGGCAACTATAATGCAATAAGAAGATATATAAACGACTGCTTTAACATGAAAACTATAAAAGATATTTGCAACCATATCGGATCCTTAAATTACCGCATTTCCAAACCTGTACCAATAAATATACCGATCTATCCAATTTTTGTAAAAATTCATTATGCCACAAATTATACACCAAAAAAAGTTCAACTGTTATCCTTTAAAATGATGCATAAACGATTGTCCTAGCACGAAAACTGCCAAAGTTAATTGCAACCATATCGGAACATCAGATTACAGCGTTAATTGAACATAGGACTATAAATCTACCGATCTATCAAATTGACCAATTTGTAAAAACACACATTATACTACAAATGATATACCATATTAAAGTGCAATCATAATGCTTTAAAATGATTCATAAATGACTGTCATAGCGTGAAAAATGTCAATGTTATTTGCAGCCATATTGGAACCTCAAATTACCGCGTTTTTAAAGCTTTGAAAATAATTCTACCGATCTATCCAATTGGCCATTTTCTAAAAATATATTATGCAATAAATTATATACCAAAATAAATGGCAACTATAATGCAATAAAAAGATATGTAAATGACCATATCGGAGCCTTAAATTACCGCATTTCTAAACCTGTACCAATAGATATACCGATCTATCCTATTTTTGTAAAACTCATTATGCCACAAATTATACACCAAAAAAAGTTCAACTGTAATCCTTTAAAATGATGCATAAACGATTGTCCTGGCATGAAAACTGTCAATGTTATTTGCAACCATATGGGAACCTCAAATCACAGCGTTTTTAAGCATAGAACAACAATTATACCGATCCTTCAAATTGACCATTTTTTAGACGAACACATTATGCCACAAATGATATACCAAATTAAAGTGCAATCATAATGCTTTAAAATGATGCATAAATGACTGTCATAGCATGAAAACTGTCAAAGTTATTCACATCCATATCGGAACCTCAAACTACCGCCTTCTAAAACCTGAGAAAATAATTCTATCGATCTATCCAATCGGCCATTTTCTAAAAATACATTATGCAATAAATTATATACCAAAACAAATGGCAATTTTAATGCTTTAAAATGGTGCATAAACGACTGTCCTAGCACGAAAACTGCCAAAGTTAATTGCAACCATAGCGGAACCTCAGATTACTGCGTTTATTATACATAGAACAATAATTTTACCGATCTATCAAATTGAATAATTTCTAAAAATACACATTATTCTGCAAATGATATACCATATTGAAGTGCAATCATAATGCTTTAAAATGATTCATAAATGACTGTCATAGCGTGAAAACTGTCAATGTTATTTGCAGCCATATCGGAACATCAAACTACCGCGTTTTGAAAGATGTGAAAATAATTCTACCGATCTATCCAATTGGCCATTTTCTAAAAATATATTATGCAATATACCAAAGCAAATGGCAACTATAATGCAATAAAAAGATATATAAACGACTGCAATAACTTGAAAACTATAAAAGATATTTATTTATTTCCAAACCTGTACCAATAAATATACCGATCTATCCAATTTTTGTAAAAATTCATTATGCCACAAATTGTACTCCAAAACAAAGTGCAACTGTAATGCTTTAAAATGATGCATAAACAATTGTCCTGGCATGAAAATTGTCAAAGTTATTTGCAACCATATCGGAACCTCAAATCACAGCGTTTTTAAACATAGAACAACAATTCTACCGATCCTTCAAATTGACCATTTTTTTAGAGGGACACATTATGCCACAAATGATATACCAAATTAAAGTGCAATCATAATGCTTTAAAATGATGCATAAATGACTGTCATAGCATGAAAACTGCCAAAGTTATTCACAACCATATCGGAACCTCAAATTACCGCCTTTTTAAACCTGGGAAAATAATTCTACCGATCTATCCAATTGGCCATTTTCTAAAAATACATTATGCAATAAATTATATACCAAAACAAATGGCAATTTTAATGCTTTAAAATGGTGCATAAACGACTGTCCTAGCACGAAAACTGCCAAAGTTAATTGCAACCACATCGGAACATCAGATTACAGCGTTAATTGAACATAGGACTATAATTCTACCGATCTATCAAATTGACCAATTTGTAAAAACACACATTATACTACAAATGATATACCATATTAAAGTGCAATCATAATGCTTTAAAATGATTCATAAATGACTGTCATAGCGTGAAAAATGTCAGTGTTATTTGCAGCCATATTGGAACCTGAAATTACCGCGTTTTTAAAGCTTTGAAAATAATTCTAAGATCTATCCAATTGGCCATTTTCTAAAAATATATTATGCAATAAATTATATACCAAAATAAATGGCAACTATAGTGCAATAAAAAGATATGTAAACGACTGCTATAACATGAAAACTATAAAAGATATTTGCAACCATATCGGAGCCTTAAATTACCGCATTTCAAAACCTGTACCAATAAATATACCGATCTATCCTATTTTTGTAAAACTCATTATGCCACAAATTATACACCAAAAAAAGTTCAACTGTAATCCTTTAATATGATGCATAAACGATTGTCCTGTCATGAAAACTGTCAAAGTTATTTGCAACCATATCGGAATCTCAAATCACAGCGTTTTTAAACATAGAACAACAATTCTACCGATCCTTCAAATTGACCATTTTTTAGACGAACACATTATGCCACAAATGATATACCAAATTAAAGTGCAATCATAGTGCTTTAAAATGATGCCTAAATGACTGTCATAGCGTGAAAACTGTCAATGTTATTTGCAGCCATATTGGAACCTTAAAATACCGCGTTTTTAAAGCTATGAAAATAATTCTACTGATCTTTCCAATTAACCATTTTCTAAAAATATATTATGCAACAAATTATATACCAAAACAAATGGCAACTATAATGCAATAGAAAGATATGTAAACGACTGCTATAACATGAAAACTATAAAAGATATTTGCAACCATATCGGAGCCTTAAATTATCGCATTTCTAAACCTGTACCAATAAATATACCGACCTATTTTTGTAAAACTCATTATGCCACAAATTATACACCAAAAAAGTTCAGCTGTAATCCTTTAAAATGATGCATAAACGATTGTCCTGGCATGAAAACTGTCAATGTTATTTGCAACCATATGGGAACCTCAAATCACAGCGTTTTTAAGCATAGAACAACAATTCTACCGATCCTTCAAATTGACCATTTTTTAGACGAACACATTATGCCACAAATGATATACTGAATTAAAGTGCAATCATAATGCTTTAAAATGATGCATAAATGACTGTCATAGCATGAAAACTGTCAAAGTTATTCACAACCATATCGGAACCTCAAACTACCGCCTTCTAAAACATGAGAAAATAATTCTATCGATCTATCCAATTGGCCATTTTCTAAAAATACATTATGCAATAAATTATATACCAAAACAAATGGCAATTTTAATGCTTTAAAATGGTGCATAAACGACTGTCCTAGCACGAAAACTGAAAAAGTTAATTGCAACCATAGCGGAACCTCAGATTACTGCGTTTATTATACATAGAACAATAATTTTACCGATCTATCAAATTGAATAATTTCTAAAAATACACATTATGCTACAAATGATATACCATATTGAAGTGCAATCATAATGTTTTAAAATGATTCATAAATGACTGTCATAGCGTGAAAACTGTCAATGTTATTTGCAGCCATATCGGAACCTCAAACTACCGCGTTTTGAAAGATGTGAAAATAATTCTACCGATCTATCCAATTGGCCATTTTCTAAAAATATATTATGCAATATACCAAGACAAATGGCAACTATAATGCAATAAAAAGATATATAAACGACTGCTATTACATGAAAACTATAAAAGATATTTATTTATTTCCAAACCTGTACCAATAAATATACCGATCTATCCAATTTTTGTAAAAATTCATTATGCCACAAATTGTACACCAAAACAAAGTGCAACTGTAATGCTTTAAAATGATGCATAAACAATTGTCCTGGCATGAAAATTGTCAAAGTTATATGCAACCATATCGGCACCTCAAATCACAGCGTTTTTAAACATAGAACAACAATTCTACCGATCCTTTAAATTGACCATTTTTTTAGAGGAACACATTATGCCGCAAATGATATACCAGATTAAAGTGCAATCATAATGCTTTAAAATGATGCATAAATGACTGTCATAGCATGAAAACTGCCAAAGTTATTCACAACCATATCGGAACCTCAAATTACCGCCTATCATAATGCTTTAAAATGATGCTTAAATGACTGTCATAGCGTGAAAACTGTCAATGTTATTTGCAGCCATATCAGAACCACAGATTACTGCGTTTATTAAAAATAGAACTATATTAGGCAATAAATTATATACCAAAACAAATGGCAATTTTAATGCTTTAAAATGGTGTATAAATGACTGTCCTAGCACGAAAACTGCCAAAGTTAATTACAACCATATCGGAACCTCAGACTACTGCGTTTATTAAAGATAGAACAATAATTCTACCGATCTATCAAATTGACCAATTTCTAAATCATAATGCTTTAAAATGATTCATAAGTGACTGTCATAGCGTGAAAACTGTCAATGTTATTTGCAGTGCAACTGTAATGCTTTAAAATGTTGCATAAACGATTGTCCTGGCATAAAAACTGTCAATGTTATTTGCAACCATATGGGAACCTCAAATCACAGCGTTTTTAAACATAGAACAACAATTCTACCGATCCATCAAATTGACCATTTTTTAGACGAACACATTATGCCACAAATGATATACCAATATAAAGTGCAATCATAATGTTCTAAAATGATGCATAAATGACTGTCATAGCATGAAAACTGTCAAACTTATTCACAACTATATCGGAACCTTCAATTACCGCCTTTTTAAACCTGGGAAAATAATACTACCGATCTATCCAATTGGCTATTTTCTAAAAATACATTATGCAATAAATTATATACCAAAACAAATGACTGTCCTAGCACGAAAACTGCCAAAGTTAATTGCAGCCATACAGGAACCTCAGATTACTGCATTTGATACATAGAACAATAATTCTACCGATCTATCAAGTTGACCATTTTGTAAAAACACACATTATGCTACAAATGATATACCATATTAAAGTGCAATCATAATGCTTTAAAATGATGTCTAAATGATTATCATAGCTGTCAACGTTATTTGCAGTCATATCGGAACCTCAAATTACCGCATTTTTAAAGCTGTGAAAATAGTTCTACCGATCTATCCAATTGGCCATTTTCTAAAAATACATTATGCAATAAATTAGATACCAAAACAAATGGCAATTTTAATGCTTTAAAATAGTGTATAAACGACTGTCCTGTAAAAGAAGGAAAGAACGACCGTGCGGTTTAAGAGTATATAGAGAACTCAATTTTATTTACAATTTTACTTATATTTATAATATTAAAACTAGCCTAAAATTCTTATCAACTATAAAACGATGCATGTGGAATATTAGTCAGAAAACATTCTGATCATAAAGTATGTATTTAATGTATTGTCAGAAAACAACCCACACTAACAATGCTTGTGCATTTGTTGAAACCACCAGTCTATGCTTTGATGTGTGTTCGTTTCAACATAAACATTTACGATCAAGCATCTGACATAACGCATTAAACATTGAAACTATTTTATTGATTTTGGGCAAATACATAATTCTTCTAATTTATTGATACGTTTTATTACCCGTATAATTTAAACACACATTTCTATTCCACATGCATAGTTTTCTATTTTAAATATAAAAATTCAATATACAAGATTGTACATTCTGCCGGCCCTGAAAGCTCCTTGTCTTTCAGAACAAAACAGAACCAAATGAAAATTTAAAATTGAATTACTACATATATATTTTTTTTAACTTTATATTTAACATAGCAATAACATATACATTTTATATTAAACCTTTTAGTTAAATTTTTTTAAATATATATTTTTTCTTTTAAATCAAATTTTAGAAAACTTAAGTTCATAAAAAAAAAATTAAAAAATTCCTAACTTAACTCTACCCTATATTATACAAGGAAGCGTAATGGTAGCTGGCAGATAGGTTGATGAAATATGGCACGTTCTTTTTAGTATCCAAAACAAGGCAATAATGACGACCGTGATGATGAAAATAATGATCAAGCTTATTTTGTAATCATTAAGATGATGGCCCTCAGCTACTATCGGAAAACCAAGAATTGTTGTTTCTTTAGGAATGTCTGGAATCTTGTACACCTCTACTTCACTGTTAAGCTTCAAGAGACATATGTTAGGCATAAATGATGTTATATTCATAGAGGGGAACACATAATGAACATCTGTTGTATATGTATCATATGCCCACAAATTAAGATCTGCTGCTTCCAAATGACAATCCGATTCCATAGTTGATAGTCCTGAACCATGTAAAACAATATGTTGAGTTTTATCTTGACAAGCTACTTCTGCTGGTGTTTGTTCATATACCGAGAAAATCCATGTATTTGGTGTATATGTTTGACGCCAATAGTTTTGCAGATTTTTAATTTCTATTTCACAGCTATCCGGAATTTGCTTAGCCCTGAGGAATAATTTGACCTCACAACTATTTACCGACCTGGTGTTGAACAATGGGTGTACTTGATGGCATAGTGTTAAATCTCTCATCTTCTGGCAGTGCTCAAAGTTTCCATCATCTAAAATATAATACAGCGCCTTTCTCTTATCGATAAGGAAATATCTGCTATTGGTGTGAATATTTACGAATATCCATCGTGAGTTATTGGATATTGGTATACTTCATATGCATCAAAGATTTCATGATTGATTAACGGCAGCTGAAAAGCACGAAATCTTCTGTTGTTCTGGATCTTCCGTTGGCAGCCGCAAATTCTTGTTTAGGTTGACTTTAATAAGTTCAATTTGTTTTTTGAACTTTCTTATCGGAAGAATTCCAATACGAAAATTTCCTTTAGCATTGAATATTGCCCCAATGAGATCATTTTGAATTCTTTCTAGTACCTCTCTCTATTTTTTTATACAGGGTTATTATTATTATTATTATTAACAGATGTAATATCCATACTGTCATTTTTAGCAGAATTTGAAATATTTCTGGTTGGTATTTCCAGACTTTCATCTTCATTTTCATCAGTGGGAAAGGGACAAACATTGTGGATCAATATTTTCGTTTCCCCATTGCTGTTCCTTACTTCCACCATTCTGCATAATCCATCCGAACCCGTTATAGTTCGGATGACCCTCCCACGCCTCCAGCTCATTGGAGGAATATTGTCTTCTTTCAGAAGAATCAAAGTATTTGATTTAATATTTTGCATCGGTTTGTTCCATTTGTACCTTTTTTGTAATTCGGACAAATACTCGGACGACCAACGTTCCCAAAACTTTTCAGTGTTAGATTGCACGGCTTTCCAATGCTCACGCAATCCACTATAACATTTGTTATCTACTGAATCATTTAAAGTATTGAATGGTTCTCAAATCAAGAAATGTCCAGGGGTAAGGACTTGATAATCATTTGGATCATCGGACAATGGAGTCAACGGACGTGAGTTAAGAACCGACTCTTTTTGTGTCATTAATGTGTAAAGTTCTTCGTAAGTCATTGTCCCTTCAGTCACTTTATAAAAATGCTTTTTAAATGATTTTACACAAGCTTCCCATAATCCACCTACATGTGGAGACCTTGCAGGTATATTCAACTATTCAATATTTCTTTGAGCGCAGAATTTAACTACATTTCTACAGTGCTCTTTTTCTGATAAC
The DNA here is from genome assembly GCF_022045245.1 of Lucilia cuprina. Classification (NCBI taxonomy): domain Eukaryota; kingdom Metazoa; phylum Arthropoda; class Insecta; order Diptera; family Calliphoridae; genus Lucilia; species Lucilia cuprina. Next base: position 26,171,900 of record NC_060954.1, read on the forward strand.
AGCTTATATATTTCATTTAAGCTATTTGCAGCTCCTATAAAATTTGTTGCATTATCTGAAAATATTTTCATCGGACAACCTCTTCTAGCTACAAATCTTTTCAAAGCTCCTATAAATGCTGCTGAAGTTAAATCAGATACGACTTTCAAATGCACAGCTTTAGTCGCAAAACAAACAAATACGCATACATACCCAAGAAAATCTATTCCTACACTCAAAAATGGACGTGTTCTAATAACCCGATCCTCTGGTAAGTTACCCATTAACTGATGTAACTGTCTAGGATTTAATCTGAAACACCTATAACAATTCTTTGTCACATTTTTTACTAATTGGCAGCCTCTTAGTGGCCAAAATTGTTGTCTTACTATAGCTAGTAATCCTTGAGGACCTACATTGAGGACCTAAATGTTTCCTATGTAAATCTTCTATCAATAATTTTACTATGTCATTTTTATAAGGAAGAATTGGATGTTTTGCCTAATACAATAAACCACTGTTTTCTAGTCTTCCACCTACTCTGATTAACCCGTCATTATCCACAAACGGGTATAATGTTATCAAATTCGACGATTTTGCCAATTTTTTTTATCAGATTTTAAATATTTAAGATCATCCGGAAAATGTTTTTCCTGAATATTCTTTACAATTGTTTTTAAAGCAAGTTTCCTGAAATTAATGAAATGCTTTTTATCCCTTTTTCTAATCACATGAATAAATTTATGTACATACGCTACTATATTTTGCAAAACATTAAAATTATTCCTATGATTTTACCAAAGATATCCTTACTCTCTTGAACTGTAATAACCTTAGCAGACTTTTTTATTTCTGGTATCTCACACTTTTCAAAAATCCTTGAAATATATGGCTCCTTTTTCAATAAGAATTTAGGACCATTAAACCATAATTTATTTTCTACTATTTCCTTCACCAATAATCCTCTTAAATGACTGTAAACTATCCCATTGCTGTCTATGGAATTCACATAGACAGCTGCCCTATATGCCTTCATGGATGCATCACAAAATCCATGAAGTTCTACGTGTGTTGGTTTGACACAAATAATATGTCTTGGAACGTTAACTTCATTCAGAAATTTGAAATTGTCTTTAATTTTAAGCCAATTTTCAGTCATTTGCTCTGGAATTTTATCGTCCCAATCAAGTTTTAACTTCCATAAATCTTGGAGCAGCATCTTTGTTTTTACCGTTACTGGTCCTATTAAACCTAGTGGGTCAAATAACTTAGCAACTTCGCTTAAAATTGTGCGTTTTGACATTTTATTATGAAATTCCAATATACATTTCAAACTAAATCTGTCTGTTTTTGGGTTCCATACAATCCCCAATGTTTTAACAGAATTCAAATTATTTGATTCTATATTTAAATCATTTTCTATATAACTGGGATAATACCTTGGAGCAATACATTTTTATTAGTACACCATTTCCTTAAAGGCATACCGAACTCCATTAATATATTGTCAATATTTTCTCTAACTCGTTTTAATGATTCTATACAATCTCCTCCAGTCATCAAATTGTCCATGTAAAAATCATTCCTAATTACATCTGATTCAATTGAAAAATTGTCTTCTTTACAATCTGCTATCTTTTGTAAACATTTAACTGCTAAATATAGAGCCGCAGCTGTTCCATATGTAACAGTTTTAAGCGCATATATTTTAATAGTTTCCTCTGGATTCCAGCGCCAAAATATTAACTTATATTTTCTGTCAGCTTCAGAAATCCAGATTTGTCTATACATTTTTTCAATATCAGCTGAAAAAACATAACAATGTTTTCTAAATCTTAATAAAATCTTAAAAAGATCTTCTTGCAGCCTAGGACTAGGTTGTTGTCTTACAAGACGCATCAAATACAACTCTTAACTTAGTTGTTGTACGCTCTGGCCTAAGTACACAATGATGTGGTAAATAATACCCACTATTCATAAACGAATTATTATTTACCAATTCCATATGACCCATTTCCAAATATTTTTTAAGAAATTCATTATATTCCAGTCTAAGTTCTTTGTTTTTCTTTCTAGAGCAAAGAACCTTGTTTTAGCTATTATAGTAGAATTACCGAATTTATTCTGTTCATCTTTAAATGGAAGTTTAACTTCAAACTTACCATCTGAAAGACTTTTAAAGTTTTCTTCAAAATGTTGCTCACATTGCTTTTCCGCAACTGTGAGATTATTCATTTTTGGAACCTCTTCCAATTCCCAAAACTTTTGTAACAATTCATCACAAGATGTTTGAATTGTTGTGACCACACTTGATTCTGGTTTGGAACCATTTGCTGTCATCAGTCCATATGCTACCCCAACTTTTTATCAATTATTTGCCCATCGCAAATCAGATCAAACACAAATTGATTAGATAGTAATAAATCCACTCCTTGTGGAATATTATATTTGGGATCCGCTAATATAATATTAGATGGAAAATTTCCCAACAACATTCGCGTTCCTGGTACGTTTGACACAAATTTGTCAATGACGACCGCATTAAGGAATGTTTTATATTGGCTCACTTTTGATCTAAGTGATATCCCAACCTTTTCCTCTATGGAAGATTTTTTCCTTTCTAAACCTTCCACTTTTTTGTTTATTTGGCAACCTTTTATATTCAACTTATTTCTAAATTCTTTCGAAATAATGTTGACTTGTGCCCCACCGTCTAATAAAACGCGACATTTTTTCCAAAGGCCATTTCCATCCTTGACTTCCATTACTGCTGTTGACAACACTTCTTCGTCGTCTTCATCACCGTTTACTATTACTGTCTTCGCAGGGATCTTTTCCCTATGAAGAAGAATATGATGATCACCGTTACAGCTTCTGCAATTAAAATTGCTTTGACACGTTTTGTAAGAATATCCAACACCAAGACATCTGGAACATACTTTATGTTCCCGTACCTTATCCCATTTTTCTTTTATAGATAAATTCCTAAATTTAGAACATCTATGTAACATATGTCCAACTGCACAATTCAGGGGACATTTTATTTTGAATGAGTTGTTTCCTGGAGGATTTGTCCTT
>NC_060954.1:26175056-26186957 GCF_022045245.1 Lucilia cuprina
GCTCACAACTGACTAACAGAAGCATCAATAGCGGTGTAATTCGGCACAAACATGTTTTATGGTGACATAAATCTCTTCGTAGAATTTTATAAGGATCGGTCCATAATTTACCCTACCCCCCATACAAAGTACCCTTCAGAAAATGACTTTATCGCTCACAACTGACTAACAGAAGCATCAATAGCAGTGAAATTCTGCACAAACATGTTTTGCGGGAACATAAATCTTTTCGATGAATTTTATAAAGATCGGTTCATAATTGACCCTACCCCCCATATAAAGTCCCCATCAGAAAATGACTTTGTCGCTCATAACTGGCGAAGAGAAGCATCAATAGCGGTGAAATTCGGCACAAACATGTTTTATGGTCTCATATTGATAATTGACCCTATCCATAATTGACCCTATCCCACCTATAAGGTCCCTTTCAGAAAACGACTTTAATGCTCATATCTACCTTAAGAAGCATATACATAACAATAATATTCGACATATAAAAGTTTTATGGGAACTAAAATCATTTTCTTAAATTTTATGAGGATGAGTCCATTATTATCTAACCCCCTAATAAGGTGCCCTTTTAGACAACGAATTCAACGCTCATTACTACAAAATTCTACATACACAAGTTTCGTGCGAGCCAAAATCTCCCTATCAAATTTTATAAGGATCGATCCTTATTGAAAGTAATAATATCGGTTCTCGTTTTCTCCTATCCCTATTATAATGCCCCCTTCAGAAAATAACTTTATCGCTAAGAGATGTATCAATAGCGGTGAAATTCAACACAAACATGTTTAATGAGAACTTAAATATATAAAGCAATAAGATTCGACATAAAAAGTTTTATAGGAAATAAAATCATTTTCATAAATTTAATGAAAATGGATTTATAATTGACCTTACCAAGGTCCCCTTCTGAAAATGACTTTAAGACTTATTACTGACCCAAAAATGTGAGTACATCAGTAAAATTCTACATAAACATGAATGATTTGATGGTGGGTATATAAGATTCGGCATGGCCGAATATAACACTCTTACTTGTAAATCATTAAAATAGCCGTTTGTTTTGGTATATAATTTATTGCATAATGTATTTTTAGAAAATGGCCAATTGGATAGATCGGTAGAATTATTTTCCCAGGTTTAAGAAGGCGGTAGTTTGAGGTTCCGATATGGTTGTGAATAACTTTGACAGTTTTCATTCTATGACAATCATTAATGCATCATGTTAAAGCATTATGATTGCACTTTAATTTGGTATAACATCTGTGGCATAATGTGTTCGTCAAAAAAATGGTCAATTTGATGGATCGGTAGAATTGTTGTTCTATGTTTAAAAATGCTGTGATTTGAGGTTCCCATATGGTTTCAAATAACATTGACAGACTTCATGCCAGGACAATCGTTTATGCATCATTTAAAAGCATTACAGTTGAACTTTGTTTTGAAGTATAATTTGTGGCATAATGAGTTTTACAAAAATAGGATAGATCGGTATATTTATTGGTACAGGTTTAGAAATGCGGTAATTTAAGGCCCCGATATAGTTGCAAATATCTTTTATAGTTTTCATGTTATTACAGTCGTTTATATATCTTTTTATTGCATTATAGTTGCCATTTGGTTGGTATATAATTTATTGCATAATTTATATGAATCATTTAAAGCATTATGATTGCACTTTAATATGGTATATCATTTGTAGCATAGTGTGTATTTTTAGAAATTGGTAAATTTGATAGATCGGTAGAATTACTGTTCTATGTTTAATAAACGCAGTAATCGGAGGTTCCGATATGGTTGCAATTAACTTTGGCAGTTTTCGTACTAGGACAGTCGTTTATGCACCATTTTAAAGCATTAAAATTGTCATTTGTTTTGGTATATAATTTAGTGCATAATGCACTTTAATTTGGTATATCATGTGTTCGTCTAAAAAATGGTCAATTTGAAGGATCGGTAGAATTGTTGTTCTATGTTTAAAAACGCTGTGATTTGAGGTTCCGATATGGTTGCAAATAACTTTATAAATTATATACCAAAACAAATGGCAACTATAATGCAATAAAAAGATATATAAACCACTGCTATAACATGAAAACTATAACAGATATTTGCAACCATATCGGAGCCTTAAATTACCGCATTTCCAAACCTGTACCAATAAATATACCGATCTATCCAATTTTTGTAAAAATTCATTATGCCACAAATTATACACCAAAACAAAGTGCAACTGTAATGCTTTAAAATGATGCATAAACGATTGTTCTGGCATGAAAACTGTCAAAGTTACTTGCAACCATATCGGAACCTCAAATCACAGCGTTTTTAAACATAGAACAACAATTCTACCGATCCTTCAAATTGACCATTTTTTAGACGAACACATTATGCCACAAATGATATACCAAATTAAAGTGCAATCATAATGCTTTAAAATGATGCATAAATGACTGTCATAGCATGAAAACTGTCAAAGTTATTCACAACCATATCGGAACTTCAAATTACCGCCTTTTGAAGCCTGGGAAAATAATTCTACCGATCTATCCAACTGGCCATTTTCTAAAAATATATTATGCAATAAATTATATACCAAAACAAATGGCAATTATAATGCTTTAAAATGGTGCATAAACGACTGTCCTAGCACGAAAACTGCCAAAGTTAATTGCAACCATATCGGAACCTCAGATTACTGCGTTTATTAAACATAGAACAATAATTATACCGATCTATCCAATTGACCAATTTGTAAAAATACATTATGCCACAAATGATATACCAAATTAAAGTGCAATCATAATGCTTTAAAATGATGCATAAATGACTGTCATAGCATGAAAACTGTCAAAGTTATTTGCAACCATATCGGAACCTCAAATCACAGCGTTTTTAAACATAGAACAACAATTCTACCGATCTATCAAATTGACCATTTTCTAAAAATATATTTACAATAATTTATACCAAAACAAATGGCATTTTTAATGTTTTAAAATGGTGCATAAACGACTGTCCTAGCGCGAAAACTGTCAAAGTTAATTGCAACCATATCGGAACCTCAGATTACTGCGTAACATAGAACAATAATTCTACCGATCTATCAAATTGACCAATTTGTAAAAACAAAGCAAATATATAATGCTTTAAAATGATGCCTAAATGACTGTCATAGCGTAAAAATTGTCAATGTTATTTGCAGCCATATCGGAACCTTAAAATACCGCGTTTTTAAAGCTGTGAAAATAATTCTACCGATCTATCCAATTAGCAATTTTCTAAAAATATATTTTGCAACAAATTATATACAAAAACAAATGGCAACTATAATGCAATAGCAACGACTGCTATAACATGAAAACTATAAAAGATATTTGCAACCATATCAGAGCCTTAAATTACCGCATTTCTAAACCTGTACCAATAAATATACCGATCTATACAATTTTTGTAAAAATTCATTATGCCACAAATTGTACACCAAAACAAAGTGCAACTGTAATGCTTTAAAATGATGCATAAACGATTGTCCTGGCATGAAAACTTGTTACGAGCCGGTAAAATTCGAATGATAAAAAAATGTTTATTGTTTCAATAAACAAACGAAATGTCACCGATCAAATTCAATGATTAAGGGATATGAATAGTTGGACACCAGCTAGCTCTAAATCTCATTATCGTAGTTCTCAACCCGTGTATTTGACTCGTAGACATATAATATACTCTACATATCCTTAGAGTATATATTATAGAAATACAAAAGAGTAGCTAAATACTATTGTCTTGATAAATAATACCATGGCGAGGTGATAAGCCAGGATTGGTACACTTTTCCCTCCCAAAATGTACTCCTATGACAGACTTAGTACAGAAGATTTATAATCTGTCCCTAAGATGACATAATTTTCAACTTACTTTAACATACTTGCGTAGGTTATCTTTCCCTATATTAAAAAGATTTAATGTTTCATGTTTTTGAACAATTCAACTTACAAGAAATTTATTGTAAAAGAAAGAAATAATCAAAGGAAAAATATAGAAAAAAAATATGCATATAAGAATGTACATAAAAAAATTGATCTTTATGCATTGAGTGTATAAAGTAAACTAAATAATAAACAAACAAAGAGTAATTAATATTTACATATTTGCGGACAGTGGGAATGAATAAGAATCGGACTGACAAAATAATACGTACAAAATAGGAAAATGAAATGTAATTAAAGAGATGACTTACAAAAAGATGAGCATAGATTACACAATTGAGTAGATGGGCCCAGCATTCAATATGTGATGATGTTGTTGTCTCTTGCTACTTTTTATAAATCTTAATAAGCAAAATTTAGATATTTAGAACCATAAAATATAAAATAAAAAAAAGTAATTTAAGAAGTTAAAGATAGAAGTATACACTCAAGGAATAAAGTTAGTAAAATTTAATGTTTTAATTTCTTTAGGTTAATTTTGCTTATACTTTACATAATTTTTATATAATTTTGAATATTAGAATTTAATTTTAATAGATTTTAAATTACATTTGGTAAAGTTAAATTGAATTCATTTAAATTAATATTACAAATAATTTTAATCTAAAAGATTATAGAATAGATAGAAAAGATAATATAATTAATTTTATATTTAGAAATATTTAGAATAAATTTGTTTAGAAATATTATTTAAATTCATATTTGATTTTTATAATTTGAAATAGAATTTAGGAATAGTTAAATTTACATTGTCTTATATTTAGTTTAGCGAAATTTTAATTAGGAAAATTTAGGGATTTAACTTAGTTTTAAGTAGAAAATAAATAGAGTATTCTCAATAGACTTTAGATAGAATTTGTAACAACATGTAGAGTTATATTCATATCAAATTATTTCATACATGTTGAAACAAATTATTTAAATATAAGTCTCAATATTTATAATTGATATAGTAAAGTAATTTATGATAATTTGATTTAATACATAATTATTAGGTTTATAACGTTTTGGTCTAATTTAGATGTTATTAATAAAAATTCAAGTAATACCTAAATGATTTTGGAAGTTTTAGGTTAACTTAATTTTAGTAAAATACGCTTACGCTTAACGATGTTAAGTAGGTTTGGAAAAGTTTGTTCAATCTGGTGGGGAATTAAGTCCAATCTGATAAAAACGTGGAGCTAGATTTGGTTAACCAAAACCTGAGTCTCTCGGGACAACACGTGCACTTTCATCTTGGTTTAATTAAGCAATTCTCTATGGGCTTTGTTCTTTTTTCTAAATTTAATCTAGCTGTTTCAACGATTCCAGTGGTATCTGGTACTATAATTTTGGTTCTACAGATATGAATTTGTCTGGAACCACTACCAATTTGGACAATCTATGAGGCTGCCTTGAATTAATGAAAACACATTTTCCCATAAGTCATTTGATGAAAAACACGTTTTCTTAGTCTTACCTTGAAAGCAGCCTAGAGTCTTTGGAAGAATGTTTTTAAAGAAATTTTGCAGGATTTTATTTTTGTTTAGATTCAATAACATATAATTTCAAGGTTTGGCAAACTTTTATATAAGTTAATTTATACTTTATTTTAACTTTATTACTCCTATTGACCACTGTCGAAGATCGATCTGTCGTCATCGCCCGCATTGTAAACGGCCTGATCGACTTCGACTAAATTTGACACTTCCGTGTAAGAACGCCCTGTTCAAGGCGCCAACATAAAGGAGAACAACAGAAGTCACTTCTCATCGACACAGAGAAGGAACAACATCAGAAAAACAAATAAATAAAACAAAATTAAAATTCACTTTGCATAAAATATAAATAAAAACATTAAAAAAAACTCACTAATAGTGAACGAATACGAAACAATTTTCAATTGTTTACAAAAACAAAGTGCAAAAACACAAACAAAACAAATAGTGCAACTTACAAACAAAACCAACACAAAGTACACCAACAACAACCAACATACACCACACTAAAATCAATTTTAATATTGATACATTAAAACCGTTTACCAAACAAAACGAACACAAAGTGTAACAAATAAATTAGTTTTAAATTTCTTTAAAACTGCAACTATAAAATCTATAAACATTTATTCAAAAGAAGTTCTTGTCTTTAATTTAACAACAACGCTAAAGGTTCAAATCAAGTAAGTATAGTCATGCTCTTTGAATTTACATATCGATCAATACTCGCTGATATACTCGACTGCAATTGTACCCTACATTGTTACATCTCATGTAACAAGCCTTTAAATATTCTGCTTTAGTTCCATCAAACAGAATCAACAAATACAACTTTCGGTTGGAATTTGTTCAACCACTTTTGTTAAAGAATTCAAAATTTTTAATTAATCACTTTTAACTATAGTAAGGTCTTTACTTTTCAACTTTTACTTAAAGAATGATCAAAATGTGTAACAGTTGTAAGTATTTTAACAAAATACTCACAATTGAACTAATGAGTTACAGATTTATAAATCTCAATCAATCACAATAGATAGTAAAAGCAAAACCAAAGTAGGGGAAGGATTCCATTACTAAATTAACCCATTTTTAAAAAGTATTGCTATTATACATGAAAATTAAATACTTTGTATCAAATTCAACAACTGATATATAATTCATGAAAATATTAACAACATAACAATATTATAAAAAAATTGCAACAAACTGTCAAAGTTATTTGCAACCATATCGGAACCTCAAATCACAGCGTTTTTAAACATAGAACAAAAATTCTACCGAGCCACAAATGATATACCAAATTAAAGTGCAATCATAATGCTTTAAAATGATGCATAAATGACTGTCATAGCATGAAAACTGTCAAAGTTATTCACAACCATATCGGAACTTCAAATTAACGCCTTTTTAAACCTGGGAAAATAATTCTACCGATCTATCCAATTGGCCATTTTCTAAAAATACATTATGCAATAAATTATATACCAAAACAAATGGCAATTTTGATGCTTTAAAATGGTGCATAAACGACTGTCCTAGCACGAAAACTGAAAAAGTTAATTGCAACCATATTGGAACCTCAGATTACTGAGTTTATTAAACATAAACACATTATGCTACAAATGATACGCCATATTAAAGTGCAATCATAATGCTTTAAAATGATGCCTAAATGACTGTCATAGCGTGAAAACTGTCAATGTTATTTGCAGCCATATCGGAACCTTAAAATACCGCGTTTTTAAAGCTGTGAAAATAATTCCACCGATCTATCCAATTAGCCATTTTCTAAAAATATATTATGCAACAAATTATATACCAAAACAAATGGCAACTATAATGCAATAAAAAGATATATAAACGACTGCTATAACATGAAAACTATAAAAGATATTTTCAACCATATCGGAGCCTTAAATTACCGCATTTCCAAACCTGTACCAATAAATATACCGATCTATCCAATTTTTGTAAAAATTCATTATGCCACAAATTGTACACCAAAACAAAGTGCAACTGTAATGCTTTAAAATGATGCATAAACGATTGTCCTGTCATAAAAACTGTCAAAGTTATTTGCAACCATATCGGAACCTCAAATCACAGCATTTTTAAACATAGAACAACAATTCTACCGATCCTTCAAATTGAACATTTTTTAGACGAACACATTATGCCACAAATGATATACCAAATTAATGTGCAATCATAGTGCTTTAAAATGATGCATAAATGACTGCCATAGCATGAAAACTGTCAAAGTTATTCACAACCATATCGAAACCTGGGAAAATAATTCTACCGATCTATCCAATTTCTAAAACTACATTATGAACTAAATTATATACCAAAACAAATGGCAATTTTAATGCTTTAAAATAAACGACTGTCCTAGCATGAAAACTGCCAAAGTTAATTGCAGCCATATCGGAACCTCAGATTACTTCATTTGATACATAGAACAATAATTCTACCGATCTATCAAATTGACCAATTTGTAAAAACACACATTATGCTACAAATTATATACCAAATTAAAGTGCAATCATAATGCTTTAAAATGATTCATAAATGACTATCATAGCGTGAAAACTGTCAATGTTATTTGCAGTCATATCGGAACCTCAAATTACCGCATTTTTAAAGCTGTGAAAATAGTTCTACCGATCTATCTTATTGGCCATTTTCTAAAAATATATTATGCAATAAATTATATACCAAAACAAATGGCAACTATAATGCAATAAAAAGATATATAAACGACTGCAATAACATGAAAACTATAAATGATATTTGCAACCATATCGGAGCGTTAAATTACCGCATTTCTAAACCTGTACCATTAAATATACCGATCTATCCAATTTTTTTTAAAATTCATTATGCCACAAATTTTACACCAAAACAAAGTGCAACTGTAATGCTTTAAAATGATGCATAAACGACTGTCCTGGCATAAAAACTGTCAAAGTTATTTGCAACCATATCGGAACCTCAAATCATAGCGTTTTTAAACATAGAACAACAATTCTACCGATCCTTCAAATTGACCATTTTTTAGACGAACACATTATGCCACAAATGATATACCAAATTAAAGTGCAATCATAATGATTTAAAATGATGCATAAATGAGTGTGATAGCATGAAAACTGTCAAAGGTTTTCACAACCATATTGGAACCTCAAATTACCGCCTTTTTAGACCTGGGAAAATAATTCTACCGATCTATCCAATTTCTAAAACTACATTATGCACTAAATTATATACCAAAACAAATGGCAATTTTAATGCTTTAAAATGGTGCATAAACGACTGTCCTAGCACGAAAACTGCCAAAGTTAATTGCAACCATATCGGAACCTCAGATTACTGCATTTGATACATAGAACAATAATTTTACCGATCTATCAAATTGACCAATTTGTAAAAACACACATTATACTACAAATGATATAACATACTAAAGTGCAATTATAATGCTTTAAAATGATGCCTAAACGACTGTCATAGCGTGAAAACTGTCAATGTTATCCAAGAAGCCCCTTTTACTGGTTCTCACTTAATCCGGGATATACGAACTTAATAACATGTTTCTAGGTTCAATATTATAGAAATTTCAAAAAGTACCTTTTGAAGAATGAAAAAGTACCAAAAAGTACCCTTTCATGGGTCCTCACTTAATCCTGGCCATACATACTTAATTACATGTTTCTAGGTTTAATATCGTAAAAATTGCAAAAAATACCTTTTGAAATACGAAAAAGTACCAAAAAGTCCCCTTTTATGGGTCCTTACTTAATCCGGGCCATACATACATAATTACATGTTTCTAGGTTTAATATCGTAGAAATTGCAAAAAGTACCTTTTGAAAAACGAAAAAGTACCAAAAAGTCCCCTTGTATGGGTCCTCACTTAATCCGGGCCATACATACTTAATTACATGTTTCTAGGTTCAATATTGTAGAAATTGCAAAAAGTACCTTTTGAAGAACGAAAAAGTACCAAAAAGTCCCCTTTTATGGGTCCTCACTTAATCCGGGCCATACATACTTAATTACATGTTTCTAGGTTCAATATTGTAGAAATTGCAAAAAGTACCTTTTGAACAACGAAAAAATACCAAAAGTCCCCTTTTATGGGTCCTCACTTAATCCGGGCCATACATACTTAATTACATGTTTCTAGGTTCAATATTGTAGAAATTGCAAAAAGTACCTTTTGAAAAACGAAAAAGTACCAAAAAGTCCCCTTGTATGGGTCCTCACTTAATCCGGGCCATACATACTTAATTACATGTTTCTAGGTTAAATATTGTAGAAATTGCAAAAAGTACCTTTTAAAGAACGAAAAAGTACCAAAAAGTCCCCTTTTATGGGTCCTCACTTAATCCGGGCCATACATACTTAATTAAATGTTTCTAGGTTCAATAATGTAGAAATTGCAAAAAGTACCTTTTGAACAACGAAAAAGTCCCCTTTTATGGGTCCTCACTTAATCCGGGCCATACATACTTAATTACATGTTTCTAGGTTCAATATTGTAGAAATTGCAAAAGTACCTTTTGAAAAACGAAAAAGTACCAAAAACTCCCCTTGTTTGGGTCCTCACTTAATCCGGGCCATGCATACTTAATTTCATGTTTCTAGGTTCAATATTTTAGAAATTTCAAAAAATACCTTTTGAAGAACGAAAAAGTACCAGAAAGTCCCCTTTTATAGGTTCTCACTTAATCCTGGCTCTACATACTTAATTTCATATTTCTAGCCAATAACAAAACATTAGTGCTGCTCTCGCTCTGCTACTCTTGCTCTGCTGCTCTTGCTCTGCTTTGCTTTTATAAACAAATTACAATAACAATATTTACCGTATTGTTATGTATTTTGTTTTTGTTTTTTGCAGTTTGTCTGAGCATGAATAAAAAATCTAAATTTTATATGAAATTTTCAGAGGTTGTCTCGGTTTTTTGCTCATATCTCCGTTATTTATGGACCGATTTTGCTGATTTTAAATAGCGTTCTTGCCGGTCGTATGTCTGATAGAATTATGGAAGATTCGGATCTCGCAGATATCTGGGGTCTTCTAAAAACAGATTTCAACAAACATACAGACAGACAGACAGACAGACAGACGGACAGACAGACGGACATGGCTTAATCATCTCCGCTACCTATAAGGATCCAGAATATATATACTTTATAGGGTCGGAAAATTATATTATACAAATTACAAACGGAATGACAAACATAACATTGACAGTTTTCACGCTATGACAGTCGTTTAGGCATCATTTTAAAGCATTATAATTGCACTTTAGTATGTTATATCATTTGTAGTATAATGTGTGTTTTTACTAATTGGTCAATTTGATAGATCGGTAAAATTATTGTTTGATATATCATTTGTGGCATAATGTGTTCGTCTAAAAAATGGTCAATTTGAAGGATCGGTAGAATGGTTGTTCTATGTTTAAAAACGCTGTGATTTGAGGTTCCGATATGGTTGCAAATAACTTAGACAGTTTTCATGCCAGAACAATCGTTTATGCATCATTTTAAAGCATTACAGTTGCACTTTCTTTTGGTGTAAAATTTGTGGCATAATGAATTTTTAAAAATATTGGATAAATTGGTATATTTATTGGTACAGGTTTAGAAATTCTGTAATTTAAGGCTCCGATATGGTTGCAAATATCATTTATAGTTTTCATGTTATTGCAGTCGTTTATATATCTTTTTATTGCATTATAGCTGCCATTTGTTTTGGTATATAACTTATTGCATAATATATTTGTAGAAAATGGCCAATTGGATAGATCGGTAGAACTATTTTCACAGCTTTAAAAATGCGGTAATTTGAGGTTCCGATATGACTGCAAATAACATTGACAGTTTTCACGCTATGATAGTCATTTAGACATCATTTTAAAGCATTATGATTGCACTTTAATATGGTATATCATTTGTAGCATAATGTGTGTTTTTACAAATTGGTCAACTTGATAGATCGTTAGAATTATTGTACTATGTATCAAATGCAGTAATCTGAGGATCCGATATGATTGCAATTAACTTTGGCAGTTTTCGTGCTAGGACAGTCGTTTATTTTAAAGCATTAAAATTGCCATTTGTTTTGTTATATAATTTAGTGCATAATATATTTTTAGAAAATGGCCAATTGGCTAGATCGGTAGAATTATTTTCCCAGGTTTAAAAATGCGGTAATTTGAAGTTCCGATATGGTTGTGAATAACTTTGACAGTTTTCATGCTATGACAGTCATTTATGCATCATTATTGCTCTAATTATGATTGCATTATATATTGGTATATCATTTGTGGCATAATGTGTTCGTCTAAAAAATGGTCAATTTGAAGGATCGGTAGAATTGTTCTAAGTTTAAAAACGCTGTGATTTGAGGTTCC
>NC_060954.1:26187057-26211157 GCF_022045245.1 Lucilia cuprina
GGAACCTCAAATCACAGCGTTTTTAAACTTAGAACAATTCTACCGATCCTTCAAATTGACCATTTTTTAGACGAACACATTATGCCACAAATGATATACCAATATATAGTGCAATCATAATTAGAGCAATAATGATGCAAAAATGACTGCCATAGCATGAAAACTGTCAAAGTTATTCACAACCATATCGGAACTTCAAATTACCGCATTTTTAAACCTGGGAAAATAATTCTACCGATCTAGCCAATTGGCCATTTTCTAAAAATATATTATGCACTAAATTATATAACAAAACTAATGGCAATTTTAATGCTTTAAAATAAAAGACTGTCCTAGCACGAAAACTGCCAAAGTTAATTGCAATCATATCGGATCCTCAGATTACTGCATTTGATACATAGAACAATAATTCTAACGATCTATCAAGTTGACCAATTTGTAAAAACACACATTATGCTACAAATGATATACCATATTAAAGTGCAATCATAATGCTTTAAAATGATGTCTAAATGACTATAATAGAGTGGAAACTGTCAATGTTATTTGCAGTCATATCGGAACCTCAAATTACCGCATTTTTAAAGCTGTGAAAATAGTTCTAACGATCTATCCAATTGGCCATTTTCTACAAATATATTATGCAATAAGTTACATACCAAAACAAATGGCAACTATAATGCAATAAAAAGATATATAAACGACTGCAATAACATGAAAACTATAAATGATATTTGCAACCATATCGGAGCCTTAAATTACAGAATTTCTAAACCTGTACCAATAAATATACCAATTTATCCAATATTTTTAAAAATTCATTATGCCACAAATTATACACCAAAAGAAAGTGCAACTGTAATGCTTTAAAATGATGCATAAACGATTGTTCTGGCATGAAAACTGTCAAAGTTATTTGCAACCATATCGGAACCTCAAATCACAGCGTTTTTAAACATAGAACAACCATTCTACCGATCCTTCAAATTGACCATTTTTTAGACGAACACATTATGCCACAAATGATATATCAAATTAAAGTGCAATCATAATGCTTTAAAATGATGCATAAAAGTTATTCACAACCATATCGGAACTTCAAATTACCGCCTTTTTAAACTTGGGAAAATAATTCTTCCGATCTATCCAATTGACCATTTTCTAAAAAAAAACATTATGCAATAAATTGTACACCAAAACAAATGGCAATTTTAATGCTTTAAAATGGTGCATAAACGACTGTCCTAGCGCGAAAACTGCCAAAGTTAATTGCAGCCATATCGGAACCTTAGATTACTGCATTTGATACATAGAACAATAATTCAACCGTTCTATCAAGTTTACCAATTTGTAAAAACACACATTATGCTACAAATGATATACCGTATTAAAGTGCAATCATAATGCTTTAAAATGATGTCTAAATGCCTATCATAGCATGAAAACTGTCAATGTTATTTGCAGTTATATCGGAACCTCAAATCACCGCATTTTTAAAGCTGTGAAAATAGTTCTACCGAATTATCCAATTGGCCATTTTCTAACAATACATTATGCAATAAATTATATACCAAAACAAATGGCAATAAAAAGATATATAAACGACTGCTATAACATGAAAACTATAAAAGATATTTGCAAACATATAATAAATATACCAATAAATATACCAATCTACCCTATTTATGTAAAAACTCATTATGCCACAAATTATACACCAAAACAAAGTGCAACTGTAATGCTTTAAAATGTTGCATAAACGATTGTCCTGGCATAAAAACTGTCAATGTTATTCGCAACAATATGGGAACCTCAAATCACAGCGTTTTTAAACATAGAACAACAATTCTACCGATCCATCAAATTGACCATTTTTTTTTTTAACGAACACATTATGCCACAAATGATATACCAAATTTAAGTGCAATCATAATGCTCTAAAATGATGCATAAATGACTGTCATAGCACGAAAACTGTCAAAGTTATTCACAACCATATCGGAACCTCAAATTACCGCCTTTTGAAAACTGGGAAAATAATACTGCCGGTCTATACAATTGGCCATTTTCTAAAAAACCATTATGCAACAAATTATATACCAAAACAAATGGCAATTTTAATGCTTTAAAATGGTGCATAAACGACTGTCCTAGCACGAAAACTGCCAAAGTTAATAGCAGCCATATCGGAACCTCAGATTACTACATTTGATACATAGAACAATAATTCTACCGATCTATCAAGTTGACCAATTTGTAAAAACACACATTATGCTACAAATGATATACTATATTAAAGTGCAATCATAATGCTTTAAAATGATGTCTAAATGAATATCATAGCGTGAAAACTGTCAATGTTATTTGCAGTCATATCGGAACCTCAAATTACCGCATTTTTAAAGCTGTGAAAGTAATTCTACCGATCTATCCAATTGGCCATTTTCTAAAAATATATTATGCAATAAATTATATAGAAAAACAAATGGCAACTATAATGCAATAAAAAGATATATAAACGACTGCAATAACATGAAAACTATAAATGATATTTGCAACCATATCGGAGCCTTGAATTACCACATTTCTAAACCTCTACCAATAAATATACCGATCTATCCAATTTTTTTTAAAAATTCATTATGCCACAAATTATACACCAAAAGAAAGTGCAACTGTAATGCTTTAAAATGATGCATAAACGATTGTTCTGGCATGACAACTGTCAAAGTTATTTGCAACCATATCGGAACCTCAAATCACAGCGTTTTTAAACATAGAAAAACAATTCTACCGATCCTTCAAATTGACCATTTTTTAGACGAACACATTATGCCACAAATGATATACCAAATTAAAGTGCAATCATAATATTTTAAAATGATGAGTAAATGACTCTCTTAGCATAAAAACTGTCAAAGTTATTTACAACCATATCGGAACCTCAAATTACCGCCTTTTTAAACCTGGGAAAATAATTCTACCGATCTATCCAATTGGCCATCTTCTAAAACTACATTATGCACTAAATTATATACCAAAACAAATGGCAATTTTAATGCTTTAAAATTGTGAATAAACGACTGTCCTAGCACGAAAACTGCCAAAGTTAATTGCAACCATATCGGAACCTCAGATTACTGCGTTTATTAAACATAGAACAATAATTCTACCGACCTATCAAATTGACCAATTTCTAAAAATACACATTATGCTACAAATGATATACCATATTAAAGTGCAATCATAATGCTTTAAAATGATTCATAAATGACTGTCATAGCACGAAAACTGCCAAAGTTAATTGCAACCATATGGGAACCTCAGATTACTGCGTTTTTTAAACATAGAACAATAATTCTACCGATCTATCAAATTGACCAATTTCTAAAAATACACATTATGCTACAAATGATATACCATATTAAAGTGCAATCATAATGCTTTAAAATGACTCATAAATGACTGTCATAGCGTGAAAACTGTCAATGTTATTTGTAGCCATATCGGAATCTCAAAATACCGCGTTTTTAAAGCTGTGAAAATAATTCTACCGATCTATCCAATTAGCCATTTTCTAAAAATATATTATGCAAAAAATTATATACCAAAACAAATGGCAACTATAATGCAACAAAAACTATGCTATAACATGAAAACTATAAAGGATATTTGCAACCATATAGGAGCCTTAAATTACCGCATTTCCTAACCTGTACCAATGAATATACCGATCTATCCAATTTTTTTAAAAATTCATTATGCCACAAATTATACACCAAAACAAAGTGCAACTGTAATGCTTTAAAATGATGCATAAACGATTGTCCTGGCATGAAAACTGTCAATGTTATTTACAACCATATGGGAACCTCGAATGACAGCGTTTTTAAACATAGAACAACAATTCTATCGATCCTTCAAATTGACCATTTTTTAGACGAACACATTTGCCACAAATGATATACCAAATTAAAGTGCAATCATAATGCTTTAAAATGATGCATAAATGACATGAAAACTGTCAAAGTTATTCACAACCATATCGGAACCTCAAACTACCGCCTTCTTATACCTAGGAAAATAATTCTACCGATCTATCCATTTGGCCATTTTCTTAAAATACATTATGCAATAAATTATATACCAAAACAAATGGCAATTTTAATGATTTAAAATGGTGCATAAACGACTGTCCTAGCACGAAAACTGCCAAAGTTAATTGCAACCATAGCGGAACCTCAGATTACTGCGTTTATTATACATAGAACAATAATTATACCGATTTATCAAATTGAATAATTTCTAAAAATACAAATTATGCTACAAATGATATACCATATTGAAGTGCAATCATAATGCTTTAAAAGGATTCATAAATGACTGTCATAGCATGAAAACTGTCAATGTTATTTGCAGCCATATCGGAACCTTAAAATACCGCGTTTTTAAAGCTGTGACAATAATTCTACCGATCTATCCAATTAGCCATTTTCTAAAAACAAATTATATACAAAACAAATGGCAACTATATTGCAACAAAAAGATATATAAACGACTGCTATAACATGAAAACTATAAAAGATATTTGCAACCATATCGGAGCCTTAAATTACCGCATTTCCAAACCTGTACCAATAAATATACCGACCTATCCAATTTTTGTAAAAATTCATTAAGCCACAAATTATACACCAAAACAAAGTGCAACTGTAATGCTTTAAAATGATGCATAAACGATTATCCTGGCATGAAAACTGTCAAAGTTATTTACAACCATATCGGAACCCCAAATCACAGCGTTTTTAAACATAGAACAACAATTCTACCGATCCTTCAATTTGACATTATGCCACAAATGATATACCAAATTAAAGTGCAATCATAATACTTTAAAATGATGCATAAATGACTATCATAGCATGAAAACTGTCAAAGTTATTCACAACCATATCGGAACCTCAAATTACCGCCTTTTTAAACCTGGGAAAATAATTCTACCGATATATCCAATTGGCCATTTTCTAAAACTACATTATGCAATAAATTATATACCAAAACAAATGGCAATTTTAATGCTTTAAAATGGTGCATAACGATATTTGCAACAATATCGGAGCCTTAAATTACCGCATATCTAAACCTGTACCAATAAATATACCGATCTATCCAATTTTTGTGAAACTCATTATGCCACAAATTATATACCAAAACAAAGTTCAACTGTAATGCTTTAAAATGATGCATAAACGATTGTCCTGGCATGAAAACTGTCAATGTTATTTACAACCATATCGGAACCCCAAATCACAGCGTTTTTGAACATAGAACAACAATTCTACCGATCCTTCAATTTGACATTATGCCACAAATGATATACCAAATTAAAGTGCAATCATAATACTTTAAAATGATGCATAAATGACTATCATATCATGAAAACTGTCAATGTTATTTGCAGCCATATTGGAACCTCAAACTACCGCGTTTTTAAAGCTGTGAACAATAATTCTACCGATCTATCAAATTGACCAATTTCTAAAAATACATTATGCAATAAATTATATACCAAAACAAATGACAATTTTAATGCTTTAAAATGGTGCATAAACGACTGTCCTAGCACGAAAACTGCCAAAGTTAATTGCAACCATATCGGAACCTCAGATTACTGCGTTTCTTAGACATAGAACAATAATTCTACCGATCTATCAAATTGACCAATTTCTAAAAATATACATTATGCCACAAATGATATACTATATTAAAGTGCAATCATAATGCTGTAAAATGATTCATAAATGACTGTCATAGCGTGAAAACTGTCAATGTTATTTGCAGCCATATTGGAACTTCAAATTACAGCGTTTTTAAAGCTGTGAAAATAATTCTACCGATCTATCCAATTGGCCATTTTCTAAAAATATATTATGCAATAAATTATATACCAAAACAAATGGCAACTATAATGCAATAAAAAGATATATAAACGACTACAATAACATGAAAACTATAAAAGATATTTGCAACAATATCGGAGCCTTAAATTACCGCATTTCTAAACCTGTACCAATAAATATACCGATCTATCCAATTTTTGTAAAACTCATTATGCCACAAATTATATACCAAAACAAAGTTCAACTGTAATGCTTTAAAATGATGCATAAACGATTGTCCTGGCATGAAAACTGTCAATGTTATTTGCAACCATATCGGAACCTCAAATCACAGCGTTTTTAAACATAGAACAACAATTCTACCGATCATTCAAAATGACCATTTTTTAGACGAACACATTATGCCACAAATGATATACCAAATTGAAGTGCAATCATAATGCTTTAAAATGATGCATAAATGACTGTGATAGCATGAAAACTGTCAAAGCTATTCACAACCATATCGGAACCTCAAACTACCGCCTTCTTAAACCTGGGAAAATAATTCTACCGATCTATCCTCTTTTTGTAAAAACACATTATGCCACAAATTATACACCAAAACAAAGTGCAACTGTAATGCTTTAAAATGATGCATAAACGATTGTCCTGGCATAAAACTGTCAATGTTATTTGCAACCATATGGGAACCTTAAATCACAGCGTTTTTAAACATAGAACAACAATTCTACCGATCCATCAAATTGACAATTTTTTAGACGAACACATTATGCCACAAATGATATACCAATATAAAGTGCAATCAAAATTAGAGCAATAATGATGCATAAATGACTGTCATAGCATGAAAATTGTCAAAGTTATTCACAACCATATCGGAACCTCAAATTACCGCCTTTTTAAACCTGGGAAAATAATACTACCGATCTATCTAATTGGCCATTTTCTAAAAATATATTATGCAATAAATTATATACCAAAACAAATGGCAACTATAATGCAATAAAAAGATATATAAACGACTGCAATAATATGAAAACTATAAATGATATTTGCAACCATATCGGAGCCTTAAATTACCGCATTTCTAAACCTGTACCAATAAATATACCGATCTATCCAATTTTTTTAAAAAACTCATTATGCCACAAATTATACACCAAAACAAAGTGCAACTGTAATGCTTTAAAATGATGTATAAACGATTGTCCTGGCATAAAAACTGTCAATGTTATTTGCAACCATATGGGAACCTCAAATCACAGCGTTTTTAAACATAGAACAACAATTCTACCGATCCTTCAAATTGACCATTTTTTAGACGAACACATTATGCCACAAATGATATACCAATATAAAGTGCAATCATAATGCTCTAAAATGATGCATAAATGACTGTCATAGCATGAAAACTGTCAAAGTTATTCACAACCATATCGGAACTTCAAATTACCGCCTTTTTAAACCTGGGAAAATAATTCTACCGATCTATCCAATTGGCCATTTTCTAAAAATACATTATGCAATAAATTATATACCAAAACAAATGGCAATTTTAATGCTTTAAAATGGTGCATAAAGGACTGTCCTAGCAGGAAAACTGCCAAAGTTAATTGCAACCATATCGGAACCTCAGATTGCTGCATTTGATACATAGAACAATAATTCTACCGATCTATCAATTTGACCAATTTGTAAAAACACACATTATGCTACAAATGATATACCATATTAAAGTGCAATCATAATGCTTTAAAATGATGTCTTAATCACTATCATAGCGTGAAAATGATATTTAAATAAAATGATATTTGCAACCATATCTGAGCCTTAAATTACAGCATTTCTAAACCAAATGTACACCAAAACAAAGTGCAACTGTAATGCTTTAAAATGATGCATAAGTGATTGTCCTGGCATAAAAGCTGTCAAAGTTATTTGCAACCATATCGGAACCTCAAATCACAGCGTTTTTAAACATAGAACAACAATTCTACCGATCCTTCAAATTGACCATTTTTTAGACGAACACATTATGCCACAAACGATATACCAAATTAAATTGCAATCATAATGCTTTAAAATGATGCATAAATGACTGTCATAGCATGAAAACTGTCAAAGTTATTCACAACCATATCGGAACCTCAAATTACCGCCTTTTTAAACCTGGGAAAATAATTCTACCGATCTTTGTAATTGGCCATTTTCTAAAACTACATTATGCGCTAAATTATATACCAAAACAAATGGCAATTTTAATGCTTTAAAATTGTGCATAAACGACTGCCCTAGCACGAAAACTGCCAAAGTTAATTGCAACCATAGCGGAACCTCAGATTACTGCGTTTATTAAACATAGAACAATAATTCTACCGATCTATCAAATTGACCAATTTCTAAAAATACACATTATGCTACAATTGATATACCATATTAAAGTGCAATCATAATGCTTTAAAATTATTCATAAATGACTGTCATAGTGTGAAAACTGTCAATGGCATTTGCAGCCATACCGGAACCTTAAACTACCGCGTTTTTAATGCTGTGAAAATAATTCTACCTATCTATCCAATTGGCCATTTTCTAAAAATATATTATGAAATAAATTATATACCAAAACAAATGGCAACTATAATGCAATAAAAAGATATATAAACGACTGCAATAACATGAAAACTACAGAAGATATTTGCAACCATATCGGAGCCTTAAATTACAGCATTTCTTTAATGCTTTAAAATGATGCCTAAATGAATGTCATAGCGTGAAAACTGTCAATGTTATTTGCAGTCACATCGGAACCTCAAATTACCGCATTTTTAAAGCTGTGAAAATAGTTCTACCGATCTATCCAATTGGCCATTTTCTAAAAATATATTATGCAATAAATTATATACCAACACAAATGGCAACTATAATGCAATAAAAAGATATATAAACGACTGCAATAACATGAAAACTATAAAAGATATTTGCAACCACAAATTATACACCAAAACAAAGTGCAACTTTAAAATGATGCATAAACGATTGTCCTGGCATAAAAACTGTCAATGTTATTTGCAACCATATGGGAACCTCAAATCACAGCGTTTTTAAACATAGAACAACAATTCTACCGATCCTTCAAATTGACCATTTTTTAGACGAACACATTATGCCACAAATGATATACCAATATAAAGTGCAATCATAATGCTCTAAAATGATGCATAAATGACTGTCATAGCATGAAAACTGTCAAAGTTATTCACAACCATATCGGAACTTCAAATTACCGCCTTTTTAAACCTGGGAAAATAATTCTACCGATCTATCCAATTGGCCATTTTCTAAAAATACATTATGCAATAAATTATATACCAAAACAAATGGCAATCTTAATGCTTTAAAATGGTGCATAAAGGACTGTCCTAGCAGGAAAACTGCCAAAGTTAATTGCAACCATATCGGAACCTCAGATTACTGCATTTGATACATAGAACAATAATTCTACCGATCTATCAATTTGACCAATTTGTAAAAACACACATTATGCTACAAATGATATACCATATTAAAGTGCAATCATAATGCTTTAAAATGATGTCTAAAAAACTATCATAGCGTGAAAATGATATTTAAATAAAATGATATTTGCAACCATATCGGAGCCTTAAATTACCGCATTTCTAAACCAAATGTACACCAAAACAAAGTGCAACTGTAATGCTTTAAAATGATGCATAAATGATTGTCCTGGCATAAAAGCTGTCAAAGTTATTTGCAACCATATCGGAACCTCAAATCACAGCGTTTTTAAACATAGAACAACAATTCTACCGATCCTTCAAGTTGACCATTTTTTAGACGAACACATTATGCCACAAATGATATACCAAATTAAAGTGCAATCATAATGCTTTAAAATGATGCATAAATGACTGTCATAGCATGAAAACTGTCAAAGTTATTCACAACCATATCGGAACCTCAAATTACCGCCTTTTTAAACCTGGGAAAATAATTCTATAGATGTATCCAATTGGCCATTTTCTAAAACTACATTATGCGCTAATTTATATACCAAAACAAACGGCAATTTTAATGCTTTAAAATGGTGCATAAACGACTGTCCTAGCACGAAAACTGCCAAAGTTAATTGCAACCATAGCGGAACCTCAGATTACTGCGTTTATTAAACATAGAACAATAATTCTACCGATCTATCAAATTGACCAATTTCTAAAAATACACATTATGCTACAAATGATATACCATATTAAAGTGCAATCATAATGCTTTAAAATTATTAATAAATGACTGTCATAGCGTGAAAACTGTCAATGGTATTTGCAGCCATATCGGAACCTTAAACTACCGCGTTTTTAAAGCTGTGAAAATAATTCTACCTATCTATCCAATTGGCCATTTTCTAAAAATATATTATGAAATAAATTATATACCAAAACAAATGGCAACTATAATGCAATAAAAAGATATATAAACGACTGCAATAACATGAAAACTACAGAAGATATTTGCAACCATATCGGAGCCTTAAATTACAGCATTTCTTTAATGCTTTAAAATGATGCCTAAATGACTGTCATAGCGTGAAAACTGTCAATGTTATTTGCAGTCACATCGGAACCTCAAATTACGGCATTTTTAAAGCTGTGAAAATAGTTCTACCGATCTATCCAATTGGCCATTTTCTAAAAATATATTATGCAATAAATTATATACCAACACAAATGGCAACTATAATGCACAATTCTACCGATCCTTCAAAATTGACCATTTTTTTAGACGGACACATTTTGCCACAAATGATATACCATATTAAAGTGCAATCATAATGCTTTAAAATGATGCATAAATAACTGTCATAGCATGAAAACTGTCAAAGTTATTCACAACCATATCGTCAAAGTTATTTGCAACCATAGCGGAACCTCAGATTACTGCGATCTATCAAATTGAATAATTTCTAAAAATACACATTATGCTACAAATGAAAATACCATATTGAAGTGCAATCATAATGCTTTAAAATGATTCATAAATGACTGTCATAGCGTGAAAACTGTCAATGTTATTTGCAGCCATATCGGAACCTCAAACTACCGCGTTTTGAAAGCTGTAAAAAAAATAATTCTACCGATCTATCCAATTTGCCATTTTCTAAAAATATATTATGCAATAAATTATATACCAAAACAAATGGCAACTATAATGCAATAAAAAGATATATAAACGACTGCAATAACATGAAAACTATAAATGATATTTGCAACCATATCGGAGCCTTAAATTACCGCATTTCTAAACCTGTACCAATAAATATACCGATCTATCCTATTTTTGTAAAAACTCATTATGCCACAAATGATATACCAATATAAAGTGCAATCATAATGCTTTAAAATGATGCATAAATGACTGTCATAGCATGAAAACTGTCAAAGTTATTCACAACCATATCGGAACTTCAAATTACCGGCCTTTTAAACCTGGGAAAATAATTCTACCGATCTATCCAATTGGCCATTTTCTAAAAATACATTATGCAATAAATTATATACCAAAACAAATGGCAATTTTAATGCTTTAAAATGGTGCATAAACGACTGTCCTAGCACGCAAACTGACAAAGTTAATTGCAACCATATCGGAACCTCAGGTTACTGCATTTGATACATAGAACAATAATTCTACCGATCTATCAAATTGACAAATTTTGTAAAAACACACATTATGCTACAAATGATATACCATATTAAAAAGTGCAATCATAATGCTTTAAAATGATGTATAAATGACTATCATAGCGTGAAAACTGTCATGTTATTTGCAGTCATATCGGAACCTCAAATTATCGTATTTTTAAAGCTGTGAAAATAGTTCTACCGATCTATCCAATTGGCCATTTTCTAAAAATATATTATGCAATAAATTATATACCAAAACAAATGGCAACTATAATGCAATAAAAAGATATATAAACGACTGCAATAACATGAAAACTATAAATGATATTTGCAACCATATCGGAGCCTTAAATTACCGCATTTCTAAACCTGTACCAATAAATATACCGATCTATCCAATTTTTTTAAAAAATTCATTATGCCACAAATTATACACCAAAACAAAGTGCAACTGTAATGCTTTAAAATGATGCATAAACGATTGTCCTGGCATGAAAACTGTCAAAGTTATTTGCAACCATATCGGAACCTCAGATTACTGCGTTTTTAAACATAGAACAACAATTCTACCGATCCTTCAAATTGACCATTTTTTAGACAAACACATTATGCCACAAATGATATACCAAATTAAAGTGCAATCATAATGCTTTAAAATGATGCATAAATGACTGTCATAGCATTAAAACTGTCAAAGTTATTCACAACCATATCGGAACCTCAAATTACCGCCTTTTTAAACCTGGGAAAATAATTCTACCGATCTATCCAATTAGCCATTTTCTAAAAATACATTATGCAATAAATTATATACCAAAACAAATGGCAACTATAATGCAATAAAAAGATATATAAACGACTGCAATAACATGAAAACTATAAATGATATTTGCAACCATATCGGAGCCTTAAATTACCGCATTTCTAAACCTGTACCAATAAATATACCGATCTATCCTATTTTTGTAAAAACTCATTATGCCACAAATTATACACCAAAACAAAGTGCAACTGTAATGCTTTAAAATGATACATAAACGATTGTTCTGGCATAAAAACTGTCAAAGTTATATGCAACCATATCGGAACCTCAAATCACAGCGTTTTTAAACATAGAACAACAATTCTACCGATCCTTCAAATTGACCATTTTTTAGACGAACACATTATGCCACAAATGATGATACCAATATAAAGTGCAATCATAATGCTCTAAAATGATGCATAAATGACTGTCATAGCATGAAAACTGTCAAAGTTATTCACAATCATAACTGCAGCCATATCGGAACCTCAGATTACTGCGTTTGATACATAGAACAATAATTCTACCGATCTATCAAATTGACCAATTTGTAAAAACACACATTATGCTACAAATGATATACCATATTAAAGTGCAATCATAATGCTTTAAAATGATGCATAAATGACTGTCATAGCATGAAAACTGTCAAAGTTATTCACAACCATATCGGAACATCAAAATACCGCCTTTTTAAACATGGAAAAATAATATTTACCGATCTATCCAATTTGCCATTTTCTAAAAATACATTATGCAATAAATTATATTATAAAACAAATGGCAATTTTAATGCTTTAAAATGGTGTATAAACGACTGTCCTAGCACGAAAACTGCCAAAGTTAATTGCAACCATATGGGAACCTCAGATTACTGCGTTTATTAAACATAGAACAATAATTCTACCGATCTATCAAATTGACCAATTTCTAAAAATACACATTATGCTACAAATGATATACCAAATTAAAGTGCAATCATAATGCTTTAAAATGATGCCTAAATGACTGTCATAGCGTGAAAACTGTCAATGTTATTTGCAGCCATATCGGAACCTTAAAATACCGCGTTTTTAAAGCTGTGAAAATAATTCTACCGATCTATCCAATTAGCCATTTTCTAAAAATATATTATGCAACAAATTATATACCAAAACAAATGGCAACTGTAATGCAATAAAAAGATATATAAACTACAAGCATATCGGAACTTCAAATCACCGCCTTTTTAAACCTGGGAAAATAATTCTACCGATCTATCCAATTGGCCATTTTCTAAAAATACATTATGCAATAAATTATATACCAAAACAAATGGCAATTTTAATGCTTTAAAATGGTGCATAAACGACTGTCCTAGCACGAAAACTGGCAAAGTTAATTGCAACCATATCGGAACCTCAGATTACTGCGTTTATTAAACATAGAACAATAATTCTACCGATCTATCAAATTGACCAATTTGTAAAAACACACATTATGCTACAAATGATATACCATATTAAAGTGCAATCATAATGCTTTAAAATGATGCCTTAATGACTGTCATAGCGTGAAAACTGTCAATGTTATTTGTAGCCATATCGGAATCTCAAAATACCGCGTTTTTAAAGCTGTGAAAATAATTCTACCGATCTATCCAATTAGCCATTTTCTAAAAATATATTATGCAAAAAATTATATACCAAAACAAATGGCAACTATAATGCAATAAAAAGATATATAAACGACTGCTATAACACGAAAACTACAAAAGATATTTGCAACCATATCGGAGCCTTAAATTACCGCATTTCCAAACCTGTACCAATAAATATACCGATCTATCCAATTTTTGTAAAAATTCATTATGCCACAAATTGTACACCAAAACAAAGTGCAACTGTAATGCTTTAAAATGATGCATAAACGATTGTCCTGGCATGAAAACTGTCAAAGTTATTTGCAACCATATCGGAACCTCAAATCACAGCGTTTTTAAACATAGAACAACAATTCTACCGATCCTTCAAATTGACCATTTTTTAGACGAACACATTATGCCACAAATGATATACCAAATTAAAGTGCAATCATAATGCTTTAAAATGATGCATAAATGACTGTCAAAGTTATTCACAACCATATCGGAACTTCAAATTACCGCCTTTTTAAACCTGGGAAAATAATTCTACCGATCTATCCAATTGGCCCATTTTCTAAAACTACATTATGCAATAAACTATATACCAAAAACAAGTGGCAATTTTAATGCTTTAAAATGGTGTATAAACGACTGTCCTAGCACGAAAGCTGCCAAGTTAATTGCAGCCATATGGGAACCTCAATTATTGCGTTTATTAAACAAGAACAATAAAAATATACCGATCTATCAAATTGACCAATTTCTAAAAATACACATTATGCTACAAATGATATACCATATTAAAGTGTAATCATAATGCTCTAAAATGATTCATAAATGACTGTCATAGCGTGAAAACTGTCAATGTTATTTGCAGCCATATCGGAACCTCAAATACCGCGTTTTTAAAGCTGTGAAAATAATTCTACCGATCTATCCAATTAGCCATTTTCTAAAAATATATTATGCAAAAAATTATATACCAAAACAAATGGCAACTATAATGCAATAAAAAGATATATAAACGACTGCAATAACATGAAAACTATAAATGATATTTGCCGCATTTCTAAACCTGTACCAATCATATACCGACCTATCCTATTTATGTAAAAACCCATTATGCCACAAATTATACACCAAAACAAAGTGCAACTGTAATGCTTTAAAATGATGCATAAACGATTGTCCTGGCATAAAAACTGTCAATGTTATTTGCAACCATATGGGAACCTCAAATCACAGCGTTTTTAAACATAGAACAACAATTCTACCGATCCTTCAAATTGACAATTTTTTAGACGAACACATTATGCCACAAATGATATACCAAATTAAAGTGCAATCATAATGTTTTAAAATGATGCATAAATGACTGTCATAGCATGAAAACTGTCAAAGTTATTCACAACCATATCGGAACCTCAAATTACCGCTTTTTTAAAGCTGTGAAAATAATTCTACCGATCTATCCAATTAGCCATTTTCTAAAAATACATTATGCAATAAATTATATACCAAAACAGATGGCAAATTTTAATGCTTTAAAATGGTGTATAAACGACAGTCCTAGCACGAAAACTGCCAAAGTTAATTGCAACCATATCGGAACCTCAGATTACTGCGTTTATTAAACATAGAACAATAATTCTACCGATCTATCAAATTGAATAATTTCTAAAAACACACATTATGCTACAAATGATATACCATATTGAAGTGCAATCATAATGCTTTAAAATGATTCCTAAATGACTGTCATAGCGTGAAAACTGTCAATGTTATTTGCAGCCATATCGGAACCTTAAAATACCGCGTTTTTAAAGCTGTGAAAATAATTCTACCGATCTATCCAATTAGCCATCATGAAAACTATAAATGATATTTGCAACCATATCGGAGCCTTAAATTACCGCATTTCTAAACCTGTACCAATAAATATACCGATCTATCCAATTTTTTGAAAAATTCATTATGCCACAAATTATACACCAAAACAAAGTGCAACTGTAATGCTTTAAAATGATGCATAAACGATGGTCCTGGCATAAAAACTGTCAATGTTATTTGCAACCATATCGGAACCTCAAATCACAGCGTTTTTAAACATAGAACAACAATTCTACCGATCCTTCAAATTGACCATTTTTAGACGAACACATTATGCCACAAATGATATACCAAATTAAAGTGCAATCATAATGCTTTAAAATGATGCATAAATGACTGTCATAGCATGAAAACTGTCAAAGTTATTCACAACCATATCGGAACTTCAAATTACCGCCTTTTTAAACCTGGGAAAATAATACATTATGCAATTAATTATATACCAAAACAAATGTCAATTTTAATGCTTTAAAATGGTGCATAGCCGACTGTCCTAGCACGAAAACTTCCAAAGTTAATTGCAACCATATCGGAGCCTCAGATTACTGCGTTTATTAAACACAGAACAATAATTCTACCGATCTATCAAATTGACCAATTTCTAAAAATACACATTATGCTACAATTGATATACCATATTAAAGTGCAATCATAATGCTTTAAAATTATTCATAAATGACTGTCATAGTGTGAAAACTGTCAATGGCATTTGCAGCCATACCGGAACCTTAAACTACCGCGTTTTTAATGCTGTGAAAATAATTCTACCTATCTATCCAATTGGCCATTTTCTAAAAATATATTATGAAATAAATTATATACCAAAACAAATGGCAACTATAATGCAATAAAAAGATATATAAACGACTGCAATAACATGAAAACTATAAAAGATATTTGCAACCATATCGGAGCCTCAAATTACCGCATTTCTAAACCTGTACCAATAAATATACGGATCTATGCTATTTTTGTAAAAGTCATTATGCCACATATTATACACCAAAACAAAGTTCAACTGTAATGCTTTAAAATGATGCATAAACGATTGTCTGGCATGAAAACTGTCAATGTTATTTGCAACCATATAGGAACCTCAAATCACAGCGTTTTTAAACATAGAACAACAATTCTACCTATCCTTCAAATTAACCATTTTTTAGACGAACACATTTTGCCACAAATGATATACCAAATTAAAGTGCAATCATAATGCTTTAAAATGATGTCTAAATGACTATCATAGCGTGAAAATTGTCAATGTTATTTGCAGCCATATTGGAACCTCAAATTACCGTGTTTTTAAAGCTGCGAAAATAATTCTACCGATCTATCCAATTGGCCATTTTCTAAAAATATATTATGCAATAAATTATATACCAAACCAAATGGCAACTATAATGCAATAAAAAGATATATAAACGACTGCAATAACATGAAAACTATAAAAGATATTTGCAACCATATCGGAGCCTTAAATTACCGCATTTCTAAACCTGTACCAATAAATATACCGATCTATCCTATTTTTGTAAAACTTATTATGCCACAAATTATACACCAAAACAAAGTTCATTTGTGAAGCTTTAAAATGATGCATAAATGATTGAACTGGCAATGTTATTTGCAACCATATGAGAACCTCAAATCACAGCGTTTTTAAACATAGAACAACAATTCTACCGATCCTTCAAATTAACCATTTTTTAGACGAACACATTTTGCCACAAATGATATACCAAATTAAAGTGCAATCATAATGCTTTAAAATGATGTCTAAATGACTATCATAGCGTGAAAATTGTCAATGTTATTTGCAGCTATATCGGAACCTCAAACTACCGCGTTTTGAAAGCTGTGAAAATAATTCTAACGATCTATCCAATTGGTCAATTGGTCATAAATGACTGTCATAGCGTGAAAACTGTCAATGTTATTTGCAGCCATATTGGAACTTCAAACTAGCGCGTTTTTAAAGCTGTGAAAATAATTCTACCGATCTATCCAGTTGGCCATTTTCTAAAAATATTTTATGCAATAAATTATATACCAAAACAAATGGCAACTATAATGCAATAAAAAGATATATAAACGACTACAATAACATGAAAACTATAAAAGATATTTGCAACCATATCGGAGACTTAAATTACCGCATTTCTAAAAGTGTACCAATAAATATACCAATCTATCCTATTTTTGTAAAACTCATTATGCCACAAATTATACACCAAAACAAAGTTCAACTGTAATGCTTTAAAATGATGCATAAACGATTGTCCTGGCATGAAAAATGTCAATGTTATTTGCAGCCATATGGGAACCTCAAATCACAACGTTTTTAAACATAGAACAACAATTCTACCGATCCTTCAAATTGACCATTTTTTAGACGAACACATTATGCCACAAATGATATACCAAATTAAAGTGCAACTATAGTGCTTTAAAATGATGCATAAATGACTGTCATAGCATGAAAACTGTCAAAGTTATTCACAACCATATCGGAACCTCAAACTACCGACTTCTTAAACCTGGGAAAATAATTCTACCGATCTATCCAATTGGCCATTTTCTAAAAATACATTATGCAATAAAGTATATACCAAAACAAATGGCAATTTTAATGCTTTAAAATGGTGTATAAACGACTGTCCTAGCACGAAAACTGCCAAAGTTAATTGCAACCATATCGGAACCTCAGATTACTGCGTTTATTATATATAGAACAATAATTATACCGATCTATCAAATTGAATAATTTCTAAAAATACACATTATGCTATAAATGATATACCATATTAAAGTGCAATCATAATGCTTTAAAATGATTCATAATTAACTGTCATAGCGTGAAAACTATCAACGTTATTTGCAGCCATATCGGAACCTCAAACTACCGCGTTTTGAAAGCTGTGAAAATAGTTCTACCGATCTATCCAATTGGCCACTTTCTAAAAATAAATTATGCAACAAATGGCAACTATAATGCAATAAAAAGATATATAAACGACAGCTATAACATGAAAACTATTAAAGATATTTGCATCCATATCGGAGCCTTAAATTACCGCATTTCTAAACCTGTACCAATAAATATACCGATCTATCCAATTTTTGTAAAAATTCATTATGCTACAAATTGTACACCAAAACAAAGTGCAACTGTAATGCTTTAAAATGATGCATAAACGATTGTCCTGGCATAAAAACTGTCAATGTTATTTGCAACCAAATGGGAACCTCAAATCACAGCGTTTTTAAACATAGAACAACAATTCTACCGATTCTTCAAATTGACCATTTTTTAGACGAACATATTATGCCACAAATGATATACCAAATTAAAGTGCAATCATAATGCTTTAAAATGATGCATAAATGACTGTCATAGCATGAAAACTGTCAAAATTATTCACAACCATATCGGAACCTCAAACTACCGCCTTCTTAAACCTGGGAAAATAATTCTACCGATCTATCCAATTGGCCATTTTCTAAAAATACATTATGCAATAAATTATATACCAAAACAAATGGCAATTTTAATGCTTTAAACTGGCGCACTAACGACTGTCCTAGCACGAAAACTGCCAAAGTTAATTGCAAACATAGCGGAACCTCAGATTGCTGCGTTTATTATACATAGAACAATAATTATACCGATCTATCAATTTGAATAATTTCTAAAAATACACATTATGCTAGAAATGATAAACCATATTAAAGTGCAATCATAATGCTTTAAAATGATTCATAAATGACTGCCATAGCATGGAAACTGTCAATGTTATTTGCAGCCATATCGGTACCTCAAACTACAGCGTTTTAAAAGTTGTGAAAATAATTCTACAGATCTATCCAATTGGCCATTTTCTAAAAATATATTATGCAATAAATTATATACCAAAACAAATGGCAATTTTAATGCTTTAAACTGGTGCACTAACGTCTGTCCTGTGAAAATAATTCTACCGATCTATCCAATTGGCCATTTTCTAAAAATATATTATGCAATAAATTATATACCAAAGCAAATGGCAACTATAATGCAATAAAAAGATATATAAACGACTGCAATAACATGAAAACTATAAAAGATATTTGCAACCATATCGGAGCCTTAAATTACCGCATTTCTAAACCTGTACCAATAAATATACCGATCTATCCTATTTTTGTAAAACTCATTATGCCACAAATTATACACCAAAACAAAGTTCAACTGTAATGCTTTAAAATGATAATGCTTTAAAATGATGCATAAATGACTGTCATAGCATGAAAACTGTAAAAATTATTCACAACCATATCGGAACCTCAAATTACCGCCTTTTTAAACCTGGGAAAATAATTCTACCGATCTATCCAATTGGCCATTTTCTAAAAACACATTATGCAATAAATTATATACCAAAACAAATGGCAATTTTAATGCTTTAAACTGGTGCACTAACGACTGTCCTAGCACGAAAACTGCCAAAGTTAATTGCAACCATAGCGGAACCTCAGATCACTGCGTTTATTATACATAGAACAATAATTATACCGATCTATCAAATTGAATAATTTCTAAAAATACACATTATGCTAGAAATGATAAACCATATTGAAGTGCAATCATAATGCTTTAAAATGATTCATAAATGACTGCCATAGCGTGAAAACTGCCAATGTTATTTGCAGCCATATCGGAACCTCAAACTACAGCGTTTTAAAAGCTGTGAAAATAATTCTACCGATCTATCCAATTGGCCATTTTCTAAAAATATATTATGCAATAAATTATATACCAAAACAAATGGCAACTATAATGCAATAAAAAGATATATAAACGACTGCAATAACATGAAAACTATAAATGATTTTTGCAACCATATCGGAGCCTTAAATAACCGCATTTCTAAACCTGTATCAATAATTATACCGAACTATCCTATTTTTGTAAAAACTCATTATGCCACAAATTATACACCAAAACAAAGTGAAACTGTAATGCTTTAAAATGATGCATAAACGATTGTCCTGGCATAAAAACTGTCAATGTTATTTGCAACCATATGGGAACCTCAACCATATTTGCGTTTTTAAACATAGAACAACAATTCTACCGATCCATCAAATTGACCATTTTTTAGACTAACACATTATGCCACAAATGATATACCAAATTAAAGTGCAATCATAATGCTTTAAAATGATGCATAAATGACTGTCATAGCATGAAAACTGTCAAAGTTATTCACAACCATATCGGAACCTCAAATTATCCCAAAACAAATGGTAATTTTAATGCTTTAAAATGGTGCATAAAAGATTGTCTAGCACGAAAACTGCCAAAGTTAATTGCAACCATATCGGAACCTCTGATTACTGCGTTTATTAAACATAGAACAATAATTCTACCGATCTATCAAATTGACTAATTTGTAAAAACACACATTATGCTACAAATGATATACCATATTAAAGTGCAATCATAATGCTTTCAAATGATGCATAAATGTCATAGCGTGAAAACTGTCAATGTTATTTGCAGCCATATCGGAACCTTAAAATACCGCGTTTTTAAAGCTGTGAAAATAATTCTACCGATCTATCCAATTAGCCATTTTCTAAAAATTATTTGCAACCATATGGGAACCTCAAATCACAGCGTTTTTAAACATAGAACAACAATTCCACCGATCCTTCAAATTGACCATTTTTTAGACGAACACATTATGCCACAAATGATATACCAAATTAAAGTGCAATCATAATGCTTTAAAATGATGCATAAATGACTGTCATAGCATGAAAACTGTCAAAGTTATTCACAGCCATATCGGAACTTCAAATTACCGCCTTTTTAAACCTGGGAAAATAATTATACCGATCTATCCAATTGGCAATTTTCTAAAAATACATTACGCAATAAATTATATACCAAAACAAATGGCAACTATAATGCAATAAAAAGATATATAAACCACTGCTATAACATGAAAACTATAACAGATATTTGCAACCATATCGGAGCCTTAAATTACCGCATTTCCAAACCTGTACCAATAAATATACCGATCTATCCAATTTTTGTAAAAATTCATTATGCCACAAATTATACACCAAAACAAAGTGCAACTGTAATGCTTTAAAATGATGCATAAACGATTGTTCTGGCATGAAAACTGTCAAAGTTACTTGCAACCATATCGGAACCTCAAATCACAGCGTTTTAAACATAGAACAACAATTCTACCGATCCTTCAAATTGACCATTTTTTAGACGAACACATTATGCCACAAATGATATACCAAATTAAAGTGCAATCATAATGCTTTAAAATGATGCATAAATGACTGTCACAGCGTGAAAACTGTCAATGTTATTTGCAGCCACATCGGAACCTCAAACTACCGCGTTTTGTAAAGCTGTGAAAATAATTCTACCGATCTATCCAATTGGCCATTTTCTAAAAATATATTATGCAATAAATTATATACCAAAACAAATGGCAACTATAATGCAATAAAAATATATATAAACGACTGCAATAACATGAAAACTATAAAAGATATTTGCAACCATATCGGAGCCTTAAATTACCGCATTTCTAAACCTGTACCAATAAATATACCGATCTATCCTATTTTTGTAAAACTCATTATGCCACAAATTATACACAAAAACAAAGTTCAACTGTAATGCTTTAAAATGATGCATAAACGGTTGTCCTGGCATGAAAACCGTCAATGTTATTTGCAACCATATGGGAACCTCAAATCACAGCGTTTTGAAACATAGAACAACAATTCCACCGATCCTTCAAATTGACCATTTTTTAGACGAACACATTATGCCACAAATGATATACCAAATTAAAGTGCAATCATAATGCTTTAAAATGATGCATAAATGACTGTCATAGCATGAAAACTGTCAAAGTTATTCACAGCCATATCGGAACTTCAAATTACCGCCTTTTTAAACCTGGGAAAATAATTCTACCGATCTATCCAATTGGCCATTTTCTAAAAATACATTATGCAATAAATTATATACCAAAACAAATGGCAACTATAATGCAATAAAAAGATATATAAACGACTGCTATAACATGAAAACTATAAAAGATATTTGCAACCATATCGGAACCTTAAATTACCGCATTTCCAAACCTGTACCAATAAATATACCGATCTATCCAATTTTTGTAAAAGTTCATTATGCCACAAATTGTACACCAAAACGTAGTGCAACTGTAATACTTTAAAATGATGCATAAACGATTGTCCTGGCATAAAAACTGTCAAAGTTATTTGCAACCATATCGGAACCTCAAATCACAGCGTTTTTAAACATAGAACAACAATTCTACCGATCCTTCAAATTGACCATTTTTTAGACGAACACATTATGCCACAAATGATATACCAAATTAAAGTGCAATCATAATGCTTTAAAATGATGCATAAATGACTGTCATAGCATGAAAACTGTCAAAGTTATTCACAACCATATCGGAACTTCAAATTACCGCCTTTTTAAACCTGGGAAAATAATTCTACCGATCTATCCAATTTTCCATTTTCTAAAAGTACGTTATGCAATAAACTATATACCAACACAAATGGCAATTTTAATGCTTTAAAATGGTGCATAAACGACTGTCCTAGCACGAAAACTGCCAAAGTTAATTGCAACCATATCGGAACCTCAGATTACTGCGTTTATTAAACATAGAACAATAATTCTACCGATCTATCAAATTGACCAATTTGTAAAAACACACATAATGCTACAAATGATATACCATATTAAAGTGCAATCATACTGCTTTAAAATGATGCATTAATGTCTGTCATAGCATGAAAACTGTCAAAGTTATTCACAACCATATCGAAACTTCAAATTACTGCCTTTTTAAACCTGGGAAAATAGTTCTACCGATCTATCAATTGGCCATTTTCTAAAATTACATTATGCAATAAATTATATACCAAAACAAATTTCAATTTTAATGCTTTAAAATTGTGCATAAACGACTGTCCTAGCACGAAAACTGCCAAAGTTAATTGCAACCATATCGGAACCTCAGATTACTGTGTTTATTAAACATAGAATAATAATTCTACCGATCTATCAAATTGACCAATTTGTAAAAACACACATTATGCTACAAATGATATA
>NC_060954.1:26211257-26218547 GCF_022045245.1 Lucilia cuprina
GGTATATAATTTATTGCATAATGTATTTTTAGAAAATGGCCAATTGGATAGATCGGTATAATTATTTTCCCAGGTTTAAAAAGGCGGTAATTTGAAGTTCCGATATGGCAGTGAATAACTTTGACAGTTTTCATGCTATGACAGTCATTTATGCATCATTTTAAAGCATAATGATTGCACTTTAATTTGGTATATCATTTGTGGCATAATGTGTTCGTCTAAAAAATGGTCAATTTGAAGGATCGGTGGAATTGTTGTTCTATGTTTCAAAACGCTGTGATTTGAGGTTCCCATATGGTTGCAAATAACATTGACGGTTTTCATGCCAGGACAACCGTTTATGCATCATTTTAAAGCATTACAGTTGAACTTTGTTTTGGTGTATAATTTGTGGCATAATGAGTTTTACAAAAATAGGATAGATCGGTATATTCATTGCTACAGGTTTAGAAATGCGGTAATTTAAGGCTCCGATATGGTTGCAAATATCTTTTATAGTTTTCATGTTATTGCAGTCGTTTATATATATTTTTATTGCATTTTAGCTGCCATTTGTTTTGGTATATAATTTATTGCATAATATATTTTTAGAAAATGGCCAATTGGATAGATCGGTAGAATTATTTTCACAGCTTTCAAAACGCGGTAATTTGAGGTTCCGATATGGTTGTTAATAACTTTGACAGTTTTCATGCTATGGCAGTCATTTAAGCATCATTTTAGAGCATTATGATTGCACATTATATTGGTATATCATTTGTGGCATAATGTGTTCGTCTAAAAAATGGTCAATTTGATGGATCGGTAGAATTGTTGTTCTATGTTTAAAAACGCTGTGATTTGAGGTTCCCATATGGTTGCAAATAACATTGACAGTTTTTATGCCAGGACAATCGTTTATGCATCATTTTAAAGCATTACATTTGCACTTTGTTTTGGTGTATTATTTGTGGCATAATGAGTTTTTACAAAAATAGGATTGATCGGTATATTTATTGGTACAGGTTTAGAAATGCGGTAATTTAAGGATCCGATATGGTTGCAAATATCACTTATAGTTTTCATGTTATTGCAGTCGTTTATATATCTTTTTATTGCATTATAGTTGCCATTTGTTTTGGTATATAATTGATTGCATAATATATTTTTAGAAAATGGCCAATTGGATAGATCGGTAGAATTATTTTCACAGCTTTCAAAACGCGGTAGTTTGAGGTTCCGATATGGCTGCAAATAACATTGACAGTTTTCACGCTATGACAGTCATTTATGAATCATTTTAAAGCAATATAATTGCACTTCAATATGGTATATCATTTGTAGCATAATGTGTATTTTTAGAAATTATTCAATTTGATAGATCGGTATAATTATTGTTCTATTTATAATAAACGCAGTAATCTGAGGTTCCGCTATGGTTGCAATTAACTTTGGCAGTTTTCGTGCTAGGACAGTCATTTATGCACCATTTTTAAGCATTAAAATTGCCATTTGTTTTGGTATATAATTTATTGCATAATGTATTTTAAAAAATTGGCCAATTGGATAGATCGGTAGAATTATTTTCCCAGGTTTAAGAAGGCGGTAGTTTGAGGTTCCGATATTGTTGTGAATAACTTTGACAGTTTTCATGCTATGACAGTCATTTATGCATCATTTTAAAGCATTATGATTGCACTATAATTTGGTATATCATTTGTGGCATAATGTGTTCGTCTAAAAAATTGTCAATTTGAAGGATCGGTGGAATTGTTGTTCTATGTTTCAAAACGCTGTGATTTGAGGTTCTCATATGGTTGCAAATAACATTGACGGTTTTCATGCCAGGACAACCGTTTATGCATCATTTTAAAGCATTACAGTTGAACTTTGTTTTGGTGTATAATTTGTGGCATAATGAGTTTTACAAAAATAGGATAGATCGGTATATTTATTGGTACAGGTTTAGAAATGCGGTAATTTAAGGCTCCGATATGGTTGCAAATATCTTTTATAGTTTTCATGTTATTGCAGTCGTTTATATATATTTTTATTGCATTATAGTTGCCATTTGTTTTGATATATAATTTATTGCATAATATATTTTTAGAAAATGGCCAATTGGATAGATCGGTAGAACTATTTTCAAAGCTTTAAAAATGCGATAATTTGAGGTTCCGATATGACTGCAAATAACATTGACAGTTTTTACGCTATGATAGTCATTTAGACATCATTTTAAAGCATTATGATTGCACTTTAATATGGTATGTCATTTGTAGCATAATGTGTGTTTTTACAAATTTGTCAACTTGATAGATCGGTGGAATTATTGTTTTATGTATCAAATGCAGTAATCTGAGGTTCCGATATGGCTGCAATTAACTTTGGCAGTTTTCGTGCTAGGACAGTCGTTTATGCACCATTTTAAAGCATTAAAATTGCCATTTCTTTTGGTATATAATTTATTGCATAATGTATTTTTAGAAAATGGCCAATTAGATAGATCGGTAGTATTATTTTCCCAGGTTTAAAAAGGCGGTAATTTGAGGTTCCGATATGGTTGTGAATAACTTTGACAGTTTTCATGCTATGACAGTCATTTAGACATCATTATTGCTCTAATTATGATTGCACTTTATATTGGTATATCATTTGTGGCATAATGTGTTCGTCTAAAAAATTGTCAATTTGATGGATCGGTAGAATTGTTGTTCTATGTTTAAAAACGCTGTGATTTAAGGTTCCCATATGGTTGCAAATAACATTGACGGTTTTCATGCCAGGACAATCGTTTATGCATCATTTTAAAGCATTACATTTGCACTTTGTTTTGGTGTATAATTTGTGGCATAATGAGTTTTTACAAAAATTGGATTGATCGGTATATTTATTGGTACAGGTTTAGAAATGCGGTAATTTAAGGCTCCGATATGGTTGCAAATATCATTTATAGTTTTCATGTTATTGCAGTCGTTTATATATCTTTTTATTGCATTATAGTTACCATTTGTTTTGGTATATAATTTAATGCATAATATATTTTTAGAAAATGGCCAATTGGATAGATCGGTAGAATTATTTTCACAGCTTTCAAAACGCGGTAGTTTGAGGTTCCGATATGGCTGCAAATAACATTGACAGTTTTCACGCTATGACAGTCATTTATGAATCATTTTAAAGCAATATAATTGCACTTCAATATGGTATATCATTTGTAGCATAATGTGTATTTTTAGAAATTATTCAGTTTGATAGATCGGTATATTTATTGTTCTATTTATAATAAACGCAGTAATCTGAGGTTCCGCTATGGTTGCAATTAACTTTGGCAGTTTTCGTGCTAGGACATTTATGCACCATTTTAAAGCATTAAAATTGCCATTTGTTTTGGTATATAATTTATTGCATAATGTATTTTTAAAAAATGGCCAATTGGATAGATCGGTAGAATTATATTCCCAGGTTTAAGAAGGCGGTAGTTTGAGGTTCCGATATGGTTGTGAATAACTTTGACATTCATTTATGAATCATTTTAAAGCATTATGATTGCACTTTAATATGGTATATCATTTGTAGCATAATGTGAGTTTTTACAAATTGGTCAATTTGATAGATCGGTAGAATTATTGTTCTATGTTTAATAAACGCTGTAATCTGAGGTTCCGATATGGTTGCAATTAACTTTGGCAGTTTTCGTGCTATGATAGTCGTTTATGCACCATTTTAAAGCATTGAAATTGCCATTTGTTTTGGTATATAATTTATTGCATAATGTATTTTTAGAAAATGGCCAATTGGATAGATCGGTAGAATTATTTTCCCAAGTTCAAAAAGGCTATAATTTGAAGTTCCGATATGGTTGTGAATAACTTTGACAGTTTTCATGCTATGACAGTCATTTATGCATCATTTTAAAGCATTATGATTGCACTTTAATTTGGTATATCATTTGTGGCATAATGTGTTCGTTTAAAAAATGGTCAATTTGAAGTATCGGTAGAATTGTTGTTCTATGTTTAAAAACGCTGTGATTTGAGGTTCCGATATGGTTGCAAATAACTCTGACAGTTTTCATGAAAGGACAATCGTTTATACATCATTTTAAAGCATTACAGTTGCACTTTGTTTTGGTGCACAATTTATGGCATAATGAATTTTTACAAAAATTGGATAGATCGGTATATTTATTGGTACACGTTCAGAAATACGGTAATTTAAGGGTCCGGTATGGTTGCAAATATCTTTTGTAGTTTTCATGTTATAGCAGTCGTTTATATATCTTTTTATTGCATTATAGTTGCCATTTGTTTTGGTATATAATTTGTTGCATAATATATTTTTAGAAAATGGCTAATTGGATAGATCGGTAGAATTATTTTCACAGCATTAAAAACGCGGTATTTTAGGGTTCCGATATGGCTGAAAATAACTATGACAGTTTTCACGCTATGACAGTCATTTAGGCATCATTTTAAAGCATTATGATTGCATTTTAATATGGTATATCATTTGTAGCATAATGTGTATTTTTAGAAACTGGTCAATTTGATAGATCGGTATAATTATTGTTCTATGTGTATTTTAAAGCATTACAGTTGCACTTTGTTTTGGTGTATAATTTGTGGCATAATGAGTTTTTAAAAAAATAGGATTGATCGGTATATTTATTGGTACAGGTTTTAAGGCTCCGATATGGTTGTGAATAACTTTGACAGTTTTCGTGCTATGATAGTCGTTTATGCACCATTTTAAAGCATTATGATTGCACTTTAATTTGGTATATCATTTGTGGCATAATGTATTCGTTTAAAAAATGGTCAATTTGAAGCATCGGTAGAATTGTTGTTCTATGTTTAAAAACGCTGTGATTTGAGGTTCCGATATGGTTGCAAATAACTTTGACAGTTTTCATGCCAGAACAATCGTTTATGCATCATTTTAAGGCATTACAGTTGCACTTTGTTTTGGTGTATAATTTGTGACATAATGAATTAAAAAAAAAAAATTGGATAGATCGGTATATTTATTGGTACAGGTTTAGAAATGCGGTAATTTAAGGCTCCGATATGGTTGCAAATATCATTTATAGTTTTAATGTTATTGCAGTCGTTTATATATCTTTTTATTGCATTATAGTTGCCATTTCTTTTGGTATATAATTTATTGCATAATATATTGTTAGAATATGGCCAATTGGATAGATCGGTAGAACTATTTTCACAGCTTTAAAAATGCTGTAATTTGAGGTTCTGATATGACTGCAAATAACATTGACAGTTTTCACGCTATGATAGTCATTAAAAGCATTATGATT
Source organism: Lucilia cuprina (assembly GCF_022045245.1). NCBI lineage: Eukaryota > Metazoa > Arthropoda > Insecta > Diptera > Calliphoridae > Lucilia > Lucilia cuprina. Next base: position 26,216,554 of record NC_060954.1, read on the forward strand.
GCACTTTAATATGGTATATCATTTGTAGCATAATGTGTGTTTTTGCAAATTGGTCAACTTGATAGATCGGTAGAATTATTGTTCTATGTTTAATAAAAATCTGAGGTTCCGATATGGTTGCAATTAACTTTGGCAGTTTTCGTGCTAGAACAGTCGTTATGCACCATTTTAATTTGTTGCATAATGTATTTTTAGAAAATGGCCAATTGGATAGATCAGTAGAATTATTTTCCCAGGTTTAAAAAGCCAGTAATTTGAAGTTCCGATATGGTTGTGAATAACTTTGACAGTTTTCATGCTATGACAGTCATTTATGCATCATTTTAAAGCATTATGATTGCACTTTAATTTGGTATATCATTTGTGGCGTCATATATTCATGTATTCGTCTAAAAAATGGTCAATTTGAATATCGGTAGTATTGTTGTTCTATGTTTAAAACGGTGCGATTTGAGGTTCCGATATGGTTGCAAATAACTTTGACAGTTTTCATGCCAGGACAATCGTTTACGCATCATTTTAAAGCTGGAAAAAAAATCTGAAATTTTTTTTTTATTTCAAAATTAACGGACCTCATAATTTGCTTATTTTATTCAATTATTTGGGAAAAGATTAAGAACCAATTATTTATTTCATTTTAAAGTGTACCAGACTTGCGACGAATTCAGATTTTTTTACATCTTTAAGATCGTTGTATTAGTGTGATCACGTCATTTTTATTAGGCTATTAATTATAGTAATTTTCTGAAGATATAAAAGGGATTTAACTGTACCACGTTATCACTTTTCTAAAGAAATTTTGCAAGCAACTAGTTAAAAAAAATTAAAAAAGAAAAAATAAATTTTTTGAATTTGGTTACACAACCTTAATTTTCTTGAAGAAAATTTAAATAATTGTCCAATTAAATCGAATCTAATAATAAATACCAAAATAGAAGTATTCTGCTGGTATTTCAAACTTTTGCTTCTATCAATTTTATTAAAACCTGGTGCCTCATCCAAAAGGGTAAATTTATCCAAACATTTTTGTTTTTTTATTATTTTGAAGTATTTTTTTTTATATACAGATTTGGCACCAAATCCCTGATCTAGTTTCTTATATTATTGGTGCTTTTAACCCAAATCTTTGATTAAGCTACGTATCTCCTCGTGCCTTTGTCTAAACCTGCGGCATAACAAAAGATTCATCATTAATTCATCAGGACAATCTTTGAAATATACAGTTTGGTCATATGAATTTGTAAGAAATTTGGGTTTTTCGTCGCATTTTCCCATCATCATTGTTAAATTTTAAAAATTTCCATACAAATTCCATCATGATTAACATGGAAATAATTTAAATTTCACCAAAAGCGAATCTCCTTAATATACATCTTTAAACTTTATCTTTCCGCCTACTTACATTACCCTAATATCTGAATCTTAAATTTAATATTAAAAAAAATTGGCTCAAAATTTTGATGATTGAGTGGAGATTTAAAAAATGAGCATACAAATTTTGGAAAAAAATTATTCTCTATTTAACAGAAGAAAAAATATAAAAGAAAATAGTAATAATAAAAAAGTAAGTAATTTATGAATAAAAGAAAATTAGTAAACTTCATAACTTCTTCACATGTTAAAGTGCATGAACATATTTTTTTTATTTTTTTTTTTTATACCCTACACCACTATAGTGGGGAGGGTGTTATACGTTTGTGCTGATGTTTGTAACATACAAAAATATTGGTCCAATACCCACCTTTAAGTATACCGATCGATTCAGAATCATTTTTTGAGTCGATTAAGACATGTCCGTCCGTCCGTCTGTCCGGCTGGCTGTCTGTCCATGTAAACCTTGTGCGCAAGGTACAGGCCGCAATTTTCAAGATAATTTGATGAAATTCGGACCAAGCATGTTTTTTGGCACAGGGACGAAGCCTATTGAAAATGGTTGAAATCGGTCCATTATTTCACCTAGCCCCCATACAACCGTACCTCCCGATTTGAACTTT
>NC_060954.1:26218647-26221327 GCF_022045245.1 Lucilia cuprina
GTTAAATTACCACACTAAACTTCACATTGATGTGAATAGTTTCTTAGATATACGATTTTTTGCATTTAATTCATGAAGAAGGTTCCAAGCCCCGTAATTAAAGTCCGCCCATTTTCCTTAAAGATGTTCACATGAACTTTAGAGTTATTTGTGCAAATTTTGAAGAATTTAGCTCTCATAGTTTCCAAAATAACCGAATTTTTGTATTTAATTCACCCCAGGCCATACCAGGTCACCTAATGCAAGTCCGCCCACTTTTTTCATATATTGACACTAAAGTGGTTCCGACAAAATTTGAGAACTCGTAAGTGTTTCTTTTTTCTCAGATATGCTAATTTACGATTTTCTTTATTTGGGAGGTGCCACGTCCACTAAAGCTAGTCCACCCATACTATCCCCATATACATATTTATGTGGATGTCATAGATATCCATACAAAATTTAAAGACTCTAGCTGTTACACTTTCTGAGATACGTGAATTTTAATATTTATTTTGTACGTGGGCGTGGCATCTCGCCCACTTGAAATTTCGAAATAAAAAGCAGAAAATTTTTCCCATTGAGTATCTTATATAACGATTGAATGAGTTCATTTTAAAACAATTTTGTATAAAAAATGGTGAAAATAATACAAAAAGAGCACTTCATTATTATTCAAAAGATATGTATAAAGAATTAAGATTCTAAATCCAACAGAATGGGTACACTGTTTTTGAAATCAACAAATTCAAAAAATCTTTCAATAGAAATGAAAATTACAATTACATAATGTAAATTGTTTGTTAATTGTTTGCCAACAAAATTACACATGGGAATTATACCCGTAATTTGCTTATTTAAATAAGAAAGCAATACATTTATCTACCTTTAATAATTTTTTTCTTAATATCATTAATTTTGGTTTGTTTCTAGTTTTAACGAAAAAAATTCTATATTTTGAAAACTGCATAGAAATGGTAGCAATATTTATGAGCCCAAATAAAAAGATCTAAAAAATAGACTTCCTACCTTCTATTACCTTATTCTTATCATTAAATCATAGAAAGGTTGTTATTCGGTTTGGCGAATTTTTCGTTTTTACGAATAGGCCTGACATTATATCTTTCGTTAAACCGGGAAACCACTGTACTTATAAATTTTAAATTAATTAACACTTTCAATTGTCAATTACTTTATTTACCTTCGTCAAATTTAAACACAAAAACAAATTGCATAGAATAACAAAGTCTTACTGAACAAACAACCCATCAAGTTTTATTGTTCAGTCGGCTTGATTTGTACTTGCCAGTCAAACTATTAGTTTTTTTTACGTCCCTTAGAAAGAAAACGAAACCAAGAACTAAACAATACGTAAGCAGCACACGCAAAACTGTTTTTACTGTTTAGTCGTCGTATTCAGTTCGGTTGAGTTGAAAAAAACTTCAGATGGCCGCTGCTTGTGTGTGTGGCTGCTGAAGAAAAGCAACTTAATATTAAAACACTAGTTTTTAATTAATAATTAATAGGTGGAGACACAAATAAAGCAGATATGGTGTTAAATCTGATGTATAAAATTCTCTTAAGTGTGGGCCCCACGTTGGGCGCCAAAATAATATATCTATGTAGCATACAAACTAGGTAAAACTTTAAAGTATACATTGTACAAGTTCTTGCATGCACATTCCGGCTCTGGCTCGTCGGCAATTAGGCGGGATTATGAACTTAATGTAGATTTTGTTATACGAACCACATAGACATATGTATTTATTTGCATGCAATAGTTTAGGGCAATTTTTTTATTATAGGGAATGTTGAAGTTATGAGAGTATAAACAAAAATAAAAACTAGCAACAAGTGGCAAATTAGGGAAGACTGAAAAAAATTAATGAAAAGGTCAAATCTGACGGCAATATCAGTGTCTTATATGTTGTTAGGAGGTGGAAACTTATCAACATTGAGCCCTACCCAACCTTGATCATCAACATCCAAGAAAAAGTGCTATTATTGATGATCCCTAATAAACTATTTCGCTACTCTAACTAATCACTAAACCAAAACAAAAAAAAAAGAAAATTTAGATAAACATTATTCCAAAAAAAATTATTATTTATTGACAAAAATATATTTAAATTTCATTAGAATTTGTATATAGATTATTTCACTTTATTCTATTGAAAGAGAAAATAAGGCATTTGGGAGTATATAGTAAATAATTATTAGTTTCCCTATAGGATAACATTCGAGCTAAATATTACTGGGCACGCGGTATTTATTTTTAAGTAAATAAACTAAATAAAATTATTGATGCAGGTCAGTAACCACATAAAGAAAGATAAAATGAGAAACAAAAAGAAATAAACTAGGGTTGCCTATTAGCCTATAATTAATAAAAAACTGGATTTTAATTGCTAAACTCGGAAAAAAGGTTTTATAAATAAGTAATTAAATTGAAGAAGTGGAGTTTTAAATACCTTTTACATTGACTGATTTTTCATTAATTGTATTTTTTTTTTGTATTTTTTTCTCAATTTTGTTTAATTTTAATAATTCTCAGATTTTCTTTGTTTAATTAATATTTTTTTTTGAACACTTCTTTCCTCACAACAAATAAAAAAAAATTCAACAATATTATTTAAAAAATATACTTTTAGTGATCTTCACAACTTCTTTTTATAGCTACTTTTCTTTAAATACACTTTTT
>NC_060954.1:26221427-26302974 GCF_022045245.1 Lucilia cuprina
TACAAAAAATAAAAATTTTATAAAAAGTAAAAATTTTAAAAATATACTCATGGTGTAGGGTATTATATGGTCGGCCATGCCCGACTATACTTTCCTACTTGTTTTTAAGATATGATCATTTATATACGTGTATATAAAGCCAGTTTTAAACTTTAAATAATGTTTTTCCAAAAAATGTGAAGTTATTTCACAAATTGTTTATAACACTAAGATCTATAATATTCTATGGTTAGAATTTTGGTTATAAAAAAGTCTTTAAATGTGCAAATAGGAGTATTATTCAAAAAATATTGGTACTTTTTATATTCAAAAACTTTTCATTATTTAAAATATTTGTACTAGGAATAAGGAATAGTAAACGAGCAGATATGCCAAGAGTTTTCATACTTAAATGGTGTAAATGCATCTTATTGGACTTACTGGTTTGACATATATCCCTTAAAAAAAAAAGAAAAAAAAAACATTTCTTGAAATTGTAAAATAACGCATATTATTACAAGAAATTTTTGTTCTATTCTTTGAACAAAACATGCTAACTTAGAACAAATATTTGTCGACCAAAAAGTGCTATCTTCAATAAATCGCTAAAATGTGCAAAATATTAAATTTTGTTCATAGGTAGGAATTAGTAAGGATGTTAAAAACGTGTTATGGAAGAAACATTGTCTTTTTGTGCAATATTTCACGAATTAAATAGTTTTTTTTGCTCTCCTGAAAACTATAATTTATTGATTTAGCACTTTTTGAATATAGGGTATCGATATATTTTAATATTTAAAACTCGAAAAAATATTTAAAAGTTTATACATTTTATTGTTCATTCAGTAGATTTTGTTATTGTATGTTGTATTTTTGTATTTGTATAAGTGAAACAATTAAGTTATTTGCTAGGACCAATAGGTGAAAAGTTACACTCATTTGAAAAAACACTGTATGACCAAAATGTCCAATGTGTCTGGCCTACTATCCAATAGAAGTTGGGTTATTTGACACGAAATTGCCCATATGTATGTAAATAGGTGTAATAAAAAGTATTTTGTGCTAACATAAAAACGTAACCACAAAAATTAAAAAAAAAAACATTTTATTTTCATTTAAACATAACAATTTATTTTTGTTTAAAAAAATAAAATATGTACATAGTTTTTAATTATAAGTTTTAAAATTTTATATATTAAGTACTGTTTTAAATACTTCATATGTTATTTTTGAATTAATCGGTAATAAAAAAATATTTAAAACTGGAAAATATAACTTTGCCTGCATAATTCTTATAATATATTTAAAAACTTTTTTACTTTTTTATGTCATGTTAAAGTTCATTTGATTGAAATTAAATGTTTTAAAATTCAGAATCCCATAAAAATATGTATTATTGTTTTGATATTAATAAAAGTATGGAAACAAAAAGAGCTATTGTATTAATCATTGAAATAGGAGGAAATTAAAAATATTTTTTTAAGGATTTAATGAGGTTATCTTTTTCTTTCAGTGGACTCATCACTTCTCTGTGCTTAAGAAAAAAGTATACAGTGCCGACAAAAAAATAGAATCAAGAAAATTTTCCAGTGGAAAATCCATTTTCTGCCAAACTTTATGGTAAAATTTGATAATTAGTATCTCAAATGAAAGCTATTTTTGTATACATTCATCTGTTATTCAGTTATTATGAATTTTTGGACTCAGGAAAATTTTGTTTGGATATAACTGAAATAGGCATTGGAAAAAATAATAGAAACAAATTATTATGACAACATAATATTTCAAAAATATTCTTTTTCTTTTATTTTGGAAATTTTCAATAGGAAATGTATTTCTGACATATTGAAAGGGATGCCCTCGATTCAGCTGTCAGGTTCCATACACCCAATAAATTGCTTACAAAATCAACTTTAATATGAAAGATCAATGCAAAATCCTATTTATTTTTTAAGAAAAACATTTCTTATTGAAACTTTCAAAAATAAATGAAAAAAAATCTATTTTTCAAATATTACGTTATGCCCCCAAGGCAGTATAATAACTTGTTTCTATTATTTTTTCCAATGCCTATTTCAGTTAAATTCTAATAAAAACTTCCCGAGTCCAAAAAACTGTAATACCTAAATATCATAAGAAAGTAAACATAAATAACTTTTATTTGAGATATTGGTCATTAAATTCTACCACATAGTTTGGTAGAAAATAAATTTTTCACTGAAAAATGTTCTTGTTTCTATTTTTTGAGGAACCTGTATTAGGTACAAAGATCATAAATTTAAGGTTTTAGAGATAACTCATTGCTTTAAAAAAATATTAATTCAAATTAATTCGTTAATAGCCTCATCCAATAGCGATGAATTTAGCTTCGCTAACAAAATGTTTTCCAGATTTTCTTGACTTAATCGATTCCTTGAGTCAGTCAAAATAATTTTAAGAGATGAAAAAGCTCTTTCGACTGAAACCTGTAAAATTAATTGAAAAATATATGATTTATTTGTAAGCATATACGTGCAAAAGCCACTTTCACACATGAACAAATCGAAATATACGTGGAACTATATTTCCACATTATAGGGACTTAAACGTTTAAAGGATACACAATTCAAATGAAAAATTATATATATTTATATATATGTATTGTCTGATGTCAATATCGATATCAAATGAAAACCGATAATACCTGCTTAAAAATATTATTAAATTCTTAGCTTTTATATTTAGTATCGACATCTACACCTTAATGAACGTAAATATTTAATTACTTCTTTAGGAATTGTTTGTGCTTTAAACTTTTAAGTCCTTGAAAGTGCACATAGATTCTTGTATGTGAACTATTTTTTAATTGCTACAATGTGTTATAAATTTAAAAATATATACCTTTATTCTGTAACTTGGCCGTTCGTCTTGTAACATTTTTATTGTGAATTTCCATTGAATGTTCTTTTTTTAACAAAAAATGGTCTGTTATTAAGGGAATTAATTACAGTTTCAAACTAAATAAAGGTCTCTTATTATTATGGAATACACAATAATTATTAACGGTTACTTTTCTGTAGAACACAAACGAACGAAATATCATAGAATAAGAGTATACATTCCATACTAAAAATATGTTAAATTTTAATAAGTAATTACCTGTGTTGGAGGTACACCAAAAATTATGTTAGACAAAATATACAATTCCGGATCTGTAAAACTCCTTTGTTTCTAATAGTTTAAAACACATATCGTACTTCTTTGAAAATTCAGCTTTAAATTCTCAATTTTTGCATAGGTTGAGTAATTTTCTGTTTCATCACTATCTTGGGGCATTAAATGTTCTGTTAGGATGTCGAGTTCTCCTGTAGCCTCCAGTTCTACATTATTATTTCTTGCACTTTGAACGTAATCTTTATTAATTATAAGAAATTGATCCCAAAGTTTTTTCAGAAAAATTATGGCCTGCTCCTTTTCACTTGGTTTTAACTTGTGCTGGAACCTTGGATCGAAATAGAGGCATGCTCTAAGCATATCATTTTCCATTAGTTTTTTAGAACGGATTGCCATATTTTCCAATAAGAAAGTACCAACAACATTAACAAATGAATTTTCCTCTGATTTTTCAACTTCCTTTCTAATTAATAAATTAAACGTAACCCATTGGGCATAAAAATCACCATAATTTAGAGATTCCGATTGGAATTTTGTAAGTATATGATTTAATGGAGAAAAATAACTAAAAACGCATCTACATCATCCCAATATTTTTAATTTATTTCAAAGTCTTCAGATTGTGCACTTTCGGAAATGTCTGCGTTTGTTATTAAAGACTTTGAGGATTTCACATCGGAAATCATTTGAAAGGTCGATCCCCTTCGAGTTGGGCAGTCAATTTGAGGAATTTTGAGATTATTTATATCAAAAATTGATCGAAAACCGTTTGTGGATTTTCTCAAATATTTAACTAAATTTCGAGATTTTAAAACAAAGTTTTTAATATTTGAGTTTTTAATTGTATCGATTGCAACAAGCTGCGTAGTATGTGCAGCGCATCGGCAAACCGCTATATCGCCAACATTGAAATCAGTGTCCCTCTCAAACTCGTCTAGTAGAAGTAAATACTCATCGTTTTCTTCCACTTCCTTACTGCTTCCGACACATTGAGACAGTAACGACGAGGTTTTAAGCATATTAGCGCCGTTATCTGATGTAATAGATACTACTTGTTCTAGTTTAAGGTCATATTTATTTAACATTTTTATAATCTCAGCGGCTAAGTTTTTCGCTTTAGAGCTTCCAACACCTTTAAGTTCACTCATTCCAACAATTCTAGATACAATACTGCCGTCTCTGCAGTACTGAATGCTAATACCAAAAATGTTTCTATCGAGACGAGTAGCACTATCAATTTTAATAGAAAATAAATTGTTGTTTAATTCATTTCTTATAGTTTCTTTTAATTTTCTGACCACATTTGACAATAAAAGTTTTGCATTTTCAGAGTTCAACTTAAATGAATTGTCTTCCTTATCATCTATTGCTGCACAAATTGGCTTTAATAAATTCCTCATATTATCACTGTTCAAAATATCAAATGCTATATCATTTTCTGTTACAAGACCAATAAATGATCTTATTATCTCAAATCTGTTTATTTCAATTTTTGTTTTTATGAGTTTTTTTGTATTCTACTTGTAATTTTATTTTCCAACGGTTCAATGTTATGGGAACTTTTTAAATGCATTTTTAAATTGTATTTTCTTAAAGAATTTAACTGTTTTTTACAGATTGCACCTTTCCACTTATATCTGTTTCACTAAAATAGCTTAAAACACTCATTTTGAAATTGTTTTTTTATATTTAAATATTTTTGAAACTGGACGCACTTTCTTCTTGTAAACTCCTTAACTTCTATCATTTACGACTTTTTTCGCACACAGAGTTGCATAACTTGTGATATGCACATTTTGTGTTTATAAATTTGCAGTTTTTGAAAAAACGCGGCAACATTCAGGATTGTGTTTTTTCACAAATTTATAATTAAAAAAATTTAACAAAGAAAGTTATTCTATTTATTTTAATTTAAAATTTTATACAATTTTGTGTTAATAAAAATATATTTGCGATAATCAGTATTATAAATCAATGAGTAATAACAAAATTAAATTAACGGGATACGTTTCAAATAGTTATTAAATCGTACACACGACTTTTTATGTGTATCATAAAAATACATACAAATATTACTTAAATAGTAATATTTTCTTATGTAAAATTTTTACTGTTAATTCGTTAACAGATGTTAATTTTTTAATATTTTGTTGCAGAAAATATTAAAAGTAAACATGATCTGAAAGAAATTTGTAATAATTTCAGCCACGAATTAAATTAAATTGAAAATTTTAAATTAAATCCTATTTTAAATATAATTTTTTCTATAAGATTTTTTCAAATGTGTATAAAAAATTAAATTTTTAAAAGTTTTATATTATGTCCGTTCAATAACTGAATGTTGTTACTAATTAAAAAAAATATTTGAAATTTGTATTAAAATACAAAAATAATTTGTGATAATTTGTAATTTTTTGTTATTGAATAGACATTTTGATTGATTTAATGTTGTTAAATTTCATCGAAATATTTTTTCGATTTTTGATAACACTGTACGTAAAATTTCAACTTTCAAAAAGACACAGAAAAACGCCGAAATACGTGAACTTAATTTTTGGTCGTGGAATCTAGTGGCATACTCCTTTTTGAAAAGTTGGGTCAAAATCTGGATATATTGCATTTTAAAGTTTAAACTATTTTTGAGGTGATTTTTGATTATTTAAATTTAAAATACAAAACTATTAAGCCTAAAAAGGTAAATAAATACATGAAACTATAGTCCATTTGAATTATTATGCATATATATTTAGTTTTTCATAATTAGCTCGTAGTCAATGCATGAAAACTTTTTTCAAAATTTAAAAAATGAAAAAATCACCACATAAAAGTTCATACATACATACATACATACATACATACATACATACATACATACATACATACATACATACATACATACATATATACATACATACAATACAAAATCTCACTAAAAAAACATCAAAATGTTTAAATTTAAATCAATTTTTATTTAAAGAAAAATATCTAAATTTATAAGTATAGTATTTTATAATTTTATAAATTTTAAATTAATTAACAATTTATATTAGCAATAATTATCAATTACTTTATTTACTTTTGTCAAATTTAAACACAAAAACATACAATATACTAAAACAAATTGCATAGAATAACAAAGTCTTACTGAACAAACAACCCATCAAGTTTTATTGTTCAGTCGGCTTGATTTGTAGTTTTTTTTACGTCCCTTAGTAAGAAAACGAAACCAAGAACTAAACAATACGTAAGCAGCACACGCAAAACTGTTTTTACTGTTCAGTCGTCGTATTCAGTTCGGTTGAGTTGAAAAAACTCAAGATGGCCGCTGCTTGTGTGTGTGGCTGCTGAAGAAAAGCAAAACCACTTGCAAGTTATTGCAGCAATGTGTTGACAGTTGACTGACTTCAGTTAGCTTGTAAGGGGAAATTTTAACAAGTTACTATTTTTTAAGCGTGGTACTAAATTTAGTCAAATATTTAGTAATTTGCGACTGCAATTAGCAGTTTTTTGAAACCCTGCTAAAAACCTCTTGATAATATTAATTTCATGTTCGTAATCTTTCGTAATCGTTGGAAATCAATTTTTGGAAGTAATTTTCGATTATTGACCAAAATTACAATTCTTTAGTTAAATTCTCTATATTAACAAATTTCAAATTTCGTTTTTATCTATCTGTTATAATTTTTGGAACTCAGTATATGGATTATTCACTATTCGAGTATTGACCAAAATTATGTTTTTTTCTCTTAATTTCTGTTTAAAATCTTCTATCTAATAAAGTGTTTATATATGGTTTTACCATAAAAAGTGTCCGTTTGGAAATTTAGATTTTTGGCTATTCTTAACTAGAACTATACCAACGGATACATCGTCTCTTTATATTCCTTCATTATTTCTATTAAATATTAATATTTTCAAGAGATTTTTCAATTTACAAAACATATTTATATTAACAATTATCAGTTGTACTTATTTACTTCAAGTTATTTCGCTACAAACTCTAACACACTTAGTCACAAATTAATTAAAAACAAATCATATTATTATTGAAAATCGTCTATTTTGTAAGTGATTTCAGTCCTTTCTTTTTGAATCCTTAATTATTGTAATTAAAACCAATTCATTTACCAATTAATCCACTATTGATTTCTATTGTTACTAAAAAATCCCCAACTTGTGTCAGCAATTACTATAGACATTTAGTTTCGTATCTTGAAATAATTTTTCAAAATGTCTGTTAGACATAGTAATGAGAACTTGGCAGATATTGCTCCTAATACCACTTCTCAACCACCAGCTCAAGCGCAAATACAAGCACCAATACAAACACCAAAACAAGTTCCACCCCCTCCAATTGCTTCAGACCCCTATCGACTCCTAATTCTACACATACCACTGAATCTTCTCCTGAAAATACTGAAAATCAGAGACAAATGATACGTAATTTGGTGACAGCCGCTGTTGGAGCACAACAAGCGGAAATGTTAGTTTCACTTAATGAACAGTTAACACAACTTATTCAGACGAACATTGAAGCAGGATTTCGTAGACTAAGTTTAGACCACAATAATCGTGCTGAAAATTATATGGCGAACGTTAATAACAATCATGTAGAGTATACTGGCAATACTCAGAACCATGGTGTAGAAGGTCAAAGTTTAGATCAACTCTTAGGTCTTCCGGCATCTGGCAATAATAATAACAATATCAATAATAATATTGAAACAGACTTTCATCTCCAACCTAATTCCAATATTCTAAGATTAAATTCTGGGTTCTCAACAGATTTATCTCTTCGTCCGGACAAAATAAGTCAAATTATAAGCAACTGGAACCTTAAATTTTCCGGTAATTCGTTTGGACTTTCAGTAGATTCATTTATTTATCGGATAGAAGCCCTTACAAATCAAACATTAGGCGGAAACTTAGATTTACTTTGCAGAAATGCTTCTGTTCTTTTCGATGGTAAGGCAAGCGACTGGTTATGGCGCCATCATAAGTCGGTAAGGGAAATAAAATGACCAGACTTATGTTTATCTCTTCGATGGCAATTCAAAGACACAAGAACTGATATGGACTACCGTGAGCTTATCAGGGATAGGAAGCAGAAGATAGGAGAAAGTTTTGACGCTTTCTACGACTCTATTTTAGAGATTGTTGATCATTTAGAACAGCCAATACCAGAATTATCAATGATCGAAATTTTGCGAAGAAATCTCTTGCCTGAAATTCAGCATGAAATACTGAATTTACAGATATTTTCTGTTGCTCATTTACGTGACATAATTAGGAAACGTGAATACTTCTTACAGGACGTTAAGAAAAGGAATTTTGTAAATAGATCCTTAGCATATCCAAAGAAAGTATCTTGTTATATGAGGACGATAATGAATATCACGTTTTAGATTCTGCGAATGAAAATGATATTTCGGAATTAAACCTTATCTGCTGGAATTGCAGAAAGCAGGGACATAGATACCAAGACTGCCTCTCTGATCGAAACGTTTTTTGCTACGGGTGTGGTACTGCAAATGTTTATAGGCCCACATGCACCAAGTGTAATCCACAAAAAAACTTCCAAATGAGTGCACATCCCAGTGCACGCAGACAGAACCAGGTCAAGAAGACCGACAGTTCCACCAGCACGGATTAACTTTTCATCCCAGACTTAAAAACTCTCAAATTCTAAACCCTGATATACATAATAACAAACACAAACTAACTCCAATTATACCATTTCATATTAGAATGAAAAACTACCAGAAAGTTCGATTGAAAATATTTAATAAGGAAATAACAATGAAACCCAAAAGATCTGCCACACGTATGAGAAAGTTTTGGTCAGAAGTTAAACGAAAACAAAGAAACATTGTAAGTAGCATTTTTGAAAAGGAAAACGACTTTCGTCCTTACGCCGAGGTTTACCTTTTTGAAAAGAAAGTTAGTGGACTACTGGATACTGGTGCTTCAATATCCTGTATCGGTGGTACATTAGCTACTCAATTTTTAGAATCTGGCAAACCATTTAAAAAGATAAATTCAAACGTTTCAACAGCAGACGGCATGTCACAAAAACTAATTGGTATTGTATTTACAACAATAGTTTTTAGATCTATCGAACACCCTATAGATTTGTATATTATTCCTAGTTTAACACAACCATTATACCTTGGGATTGACTTCTGGAAACGATTTCATCTTCAAGCTTCAAATATTTCTGCCATAGGAAGCTCTGACCCTATCTCTATACTTAATGAGTGTCATTTAGTTGAGAAGGAAAAACGGAAACTACTCAAAATTATAGATTTATTTCTCTCTTTTTCAAAGGAAGGTTTAGGCAAAACATCTGTAGTTAGTCATGTGATAGATGTAGGTGAAGCTAAACCAATTAAACAGCGACATTATCCCGTTTCTCCAGCTATAGAAAAACTAATGTATGAGGAGGTTGACAGAATGCTTAGCTTAGGCGTGATTGAAGAATCGAATAGTGCGTGGAGCTCACCTTGTGTTCTTGTTCGAAAACCTGGCATGAATAGGTTATGTTTAGACAGCAGAAAGGTAAACGATGTGACTGTTAAGGATGCATATCCTTTACCTAACATCGACGGTATATTGAGTAGGCTTCCGAAGGCTAGGTACATTACTAGCTTGGATTTCAAAGATGCCTTTTGGCAAATTCCTTTAGATCAAAAATCAAGAGACAAAACAGCATTTACAGTGCCTGGACGGCCTCTATACCAATACAAGGTTATGCCGTTCGGACTCTGTAATGCACCCCAAACTATGTCTCGTTTGATGGACAAAGTAATTCCTGCCTATTTACGGAATGAAGTATTCATATACCCAGATGTTCTTCTTGTGATTTCAGACGACTTTGACAAACACTTAAATGTACTAAAAATTGTTGCAGACAGTTTAAGACAATCCGGACTGACGATCAACGTGGGTAAAAGTAAATTCTGCATGGAAGAAGTAAAATATTTAGGACATATCATTGGTAAGGGGGTAATTCGTATTGATCCTGACAAAATTTCAGCAATTCTGGACTACCCGACACCGAGATCAGTAAAAGAAGTCAGACGTTTCCTGGGAATGACGGGTTGGTACAGGAAATTTATCGAAAATTATGCGTCTTTATCCTCTCCACTAACGGATTTGCTTAAAAGCAAAAGAAAATTCTCTTGGAATCAAGAAGCACAATGTGCATTTGATAAATTAAAGTACCTTTTAAGTTCAGTTCCTGTCTTACACAGTCCGGATTTTAATAAACCCTTTTTTATCTACTGTGATGCATCAAAGACAGGTATAGGAAGTGTATTGGTCCAGATAAATGCGGAGGGCGATGAAGTTCCTGTGACATTTATGTCAAAGAAACTTAACAAAGCCCAACGTAATTACTCAGTGACCGAACAGGAATGTCTAGCTGCAGTAATAAGTGTAAAGAAATTTCGTCCTTACGTGGAGGGGCATGAGTTTACTATAGTGACAGATCACGCATCATTAAAGTGGCTTATGTCCTAAACTGACTTAAGCTCGAGATTAGCACGATGGGCACTTAAATTACAAGGCTTTTCATTTAAAATCCAACACAGAAAAGGCGCCTTAAATATAGTTCCAGACGCTTTATCCCGTACCAACTCAGAAATTCCTGTCCTAGATCCGTCCGAAAGCAAGACTGATATGGTTGTAAATAGTTTATCCGAAGACCATGGAATTTTCATTGACTTAAAGTCACCTTATTTTCAAACGGAAGAATACAAAAATCTCATTAAAAACATCACTGAAAACCAATCCAAATTACCTGACATAAAAGTTCTGGATGGATATATATACAGACGAACAGAACATGCGACTGGAGAGCAACTCCATGATGATCTTTGTTGGAAATTGTGGGTTCCAAAGGAATTAATCCCAGATGTAATGTCTAATGCTCATGACAATTCGTTAGCATCGCACTTTGGAATTAATAAAACAATTGAACGTTTGCGAAGGTATTATTTTTGGCCAGGATTAGTAAATAGTGTCAGAGACTACATAAATTCATGCAATATATGTAAATCAACTAAACATCCCAATTTTGTACTCAGACCACCTATGGGACAACCAATTATGGCGGCACGTTTATTCCAAAAGCTCTACATCGATTTTTTAGGCCCATATCCTAGGTCTATAAATGGCCATATTGGTATATTCGTAGTATTGGATCATTTCTCTAAATACCCTTTTTTAAAACCAGTCAAAAAGATGACTACAGATGTTGTTTGCAAATATTTGGAGGAAGACATTTTTCACATTTTCGGAGTGCCGGAGTGCATTGTATCTGACAATGGCGTACAATTTAAGTCAAAGCTCTTTAAAAAGTTGTTAGAAAGTTACAAAATTGATCATATACTCACTGCAGTGCATTCTCCACAGGCGAATGCATCTGAGCGAGTAAACAGATCTGTTGTTGCGGCTATAAGAGCATACATAAACCCTGATCAAAAAAACTGCGACGAAGTTTTGAGTAGTATCGCTTGCGCTCTTAGATCTAGTGTCCATTCGTCCATAGGAGTAGCTCCATATCACACACGCACAAACATATTCATTGTTAAGAAAATTAGGAATTCTTGAGGACAGAGCAGTAAATTTCACTAGAGAAGATTCCATGGATATTATCCGGAAAAGGGCCATGGAATTAATGGAAAAACAATATCAAAGAAATGAACGTCAATATAATTTAAGATCGAGAGACGCCAATTTTAGAGAAGGACAGGAGGTCTATAGAAGGAACTTTAGGCAATCTAACTTCGAAAAGGGCTATAATGCTAAACTAGATCACGTCTTTGTAAAAGCTCGCATTAGGAAAAAACTAACTACTAGCTAGAGGACTTAAGAGGCACTTACGTTGGTAAATATCACGCCAAGGATATCAAACCTGGTTGATTGTGTCACCAGCGAGATTAAATTTTGTCGTAATAACCCCCAAAATTTAATCTTATTAGGGGGGCTGTGTAAAGGGCTGGTAACATAAAGTCTTCATATTTATACCGACTGTGAAAAAGAAAAACATTTATGGAAAAAGTTATTATTGTTTTGATTGATTGGTGCAAACATTTTGGTAAAATTATGAAGTCAAAAAGTTAAACTTTTATTAAATAAAGATTTGGAATATTTTGCTTATTTTAAATTATTTCTTTTAATGATTTGAGCTGGAAAAAAAATCTGAAATTTTTTTATTTCAAAATTAACGGACTTTATAACTTGCTTATTTTATTCAATTATTTGGGAAGAGATTAAGAACCGATTATTTATTTCATTTCAAAGTGTACCAGACTTGCGACGAATTCAGATTTTTTTACATCTTTAGGATCGTTGTATTAGTGTGATCACGTCATTTTTATTAAGCTATTAATTATAGTAATTTTCTGAAGATATAAAAGGGATTTAACTGTACCACGTTATCACTTTTCTAAAGAAATTTTGCAAGCAACTAGTTAAAAAAAAATAAAAAAAAAAATAAATTTTTTGAATTTGGTTACATAACCTTAATTTTCTTGAAGAAAATTTAAATAATTGTCCAATTAAATCGAATCTAAAAATAAATACCAAAATAGAAGTATTCTGCTGGTATTTCAAACTTTTGCTTCTATCAATTTTATTAAAACCTGGTGCCTCAACCAAAAGGGTAAATTTATCCAAACATTTTTGTTTTTTATTATTTTGAACTATTTTTTTTATATACAGATTTGGCACCAAATCCCTGATCTAGTTTCTTATATTATTGGTGCTTTTAACCCAAATCTTTGATTAAGCTACGTATCTCCTAGTGCCTTTGTCTAAACCTGCGGCATAACAAAAGAAGGAATATAAGGGCAAGACTCCAATTTGATACCAAGTTAATTCATCAGGACAATCTTTGAAATATCCAGTTTGGTCATATGAATTTGTAAGAAATTTAGGTTTTTCGTCGCATTTTCCCATCATCATTGTTAAATTTTAAAAATTTCCATACAAATTCCATCATGATTAACATGGAAATAATTTAAATTTCACCAAAAGCGAATCTCCTTAATATATATCTTTAAACTTTATCTTTCCGCCTACTTACATTACCCTAATATCTGAATCTTAAATTTAATATTAAACAAGTAAGAGTGTTATATTCGGCTATGCCGAATCTTTTATACCCACCATCAAATCACTGATATATGAATGAACTTTGATATTTTGAATATTTTATTATTATATATCGATATTAATAAGAACATCAGGGTAACATTTGAAAGGGGTCCATTGATGGGGGTTTTACTATTGACAGTGCTAATTTTTATAGCGAGTAGGGGTATTTATACATACATATATGGACCAATTCTTATAAAAGTCTGTAGGAAGATTTCATTTCCTTATTTGTTTAAAATTTCATTGATCTACTTGTATTTTGAAGCCATTAAGAAGCATTAAAGTCATAAAATATGGTAGTGAGAGTTTAAATCAAAATTGTTTTATGTCGAGTTGCATTGCGGTATTCGTATTTTCGCGTCATTTTCTGGGGCGGAATTTATATGGGGTGGTGTTATTATGGACTGATCCTCATAAAAATTGATAGAGAGATTTCGGTTGCTATAGAAGAGATAGAGATATTAGCTTACACGAAAGTAGTTTATGTCGAATTTCATAAATCTACTAGTATTTTTAAGCTAGTACTGAGCTTTAAAGTATTTTTCTGATAGGGACCTCATGTTGGGGGTAGGGTCAATTAAGGCCTGTTCCACATAAAATTTTGTAAAGAGATTTTGGCTTGTGAAAAACATACTTCTGTGAAATTTCATCGCTATACTCGTATTTTTAAGGCAGTAATGAGCGTTAAAGTATTTTTATGGAGGGGACCTTATGTTGGGCGCTAGGGTCAATTATAGACCGATCCACATAAAATTTGATATAGAGGTTTTGGTTCCTAAGATACATACTTATGTCAAATTTCTTCGCTATATTTACGCCCATAATTAACGCTAAAGTCGTTTTCTGAAGCGGGCCTTATGTGGGGGGAAGGGTCAACTATGGACCGATTCACATAAAATTTGGTAAATCTCGACTTGTATAAATCTTACTTCTGTGTAATTTCATTGTTGTAATCATATTTTTGAGTCAGTAATGAGCATTAAAGAAAGTTTATGGGAAGACTTTTTATGGGGGGTAGGGTCAATTATGGACTGATCCACATAAAATTTCATAAAGATTTTTTGGCCTGTAAGACACTTACTTATATCAAATTTCATCGCTATATTCGTTTGTTTAAGCCAGTAGTGAGCTTAGGGGACCTTATATGGGGGGTCAATTATGGGCCGATCCACATAAAACTTCATAGAGAAGTTTTGGCGTAAGAAACTTATTTATGTCAAATTTCACACTTATGTGTGTCGAATTTCATCGCTATATTCCCATTTTTAAGCCAGTAATGAGCGTCAAAGTCATTTTCTGAAGCGGACCTTATATGGGGGGTAGGGCCGATCCACATAAAATTTCATAGAGAGATTTTGGCTAGTAAAAAACTTACTTATGTCAAATTTCATCGCTATACTTGTATTTTTAAGCGAGTAATGAGCGTTAAAGTCATTTTCTGAAGGGGACCTTATATGGGGGGGGGTAGGGTCAATTATGGACCGATCCACATAAAATTTCATAGAGAGGTTTTAGCTAGTAAGAAACTTACTTATGTCAAAATTCATCGCTATACTTTTATTTTTAAGAGAGTAATGAGCGTTTAAGTCATTTTCTGAAGGGGACCTTATATGGGGGGTAGGGTCAATTATGGACCGATATACATAAAATTTGGTTGAGAGATATTGACTTGCATGAAACTTATGTGTGTCGAATTTCATCGCTATATTCCCATTTTTAAGCCAGCAATGAGCGTTAAAGTCATTTTCTGAAGGGGACCTTATATGGGGGGTAGGGTCAATTATGGACCGATACACATAAAATTTCATAAGGTGGTTTTGGCTAGTAAGAGACTAACTTATGTCAAATTTCATCGCTATAATTTTATTTTTAAGAGCGTAATGAGCGTTAAACTCATTTTCTGAAGGGGACCTTATATGGGGGGTAGGGTCAATTATGGACCGATATACATAAAATTTGGTTGAGAGATATTGGCTTGTATAAAACTTATGCGTGTCGAAGTTCATCGCTATATTCCCATTTTTAAGCCAGTAATAAGCTTTTTAGTCATTTTCTAAGGGGGACCTTATATGGGGGGTAGGGCCAATTATGGTCCTATGTCCGCCATAATGCAGAACTATTTTTCAGACGTCAAAAAACTGACCTATGCAAAATTTGGTGCTATTTGCTTCATAAACAACGAATTTGTGAATATTTGAATCTATTTATACAGTATTCCGGGGGGTACAGTTGTATGGGGGCTATGTGAAATCGTTGACCGATTTTGCCCATTTTCAATACCAAACATTTCTGATCAATAAAATATATTTTGGGAAAATTTCATCTCAATATCTCTTATTTTGTGGACGCTATCGTGCCAACAACAGACAGACGGACAGACGGACAGACGGACAGACGGACAGACGGACGGACATGGCTAGATCGTCTTAGAATCTTACGAGGTCCCAGAATATATATACTTTATGGGGTCTTAGAGCAATATTTCGATGTGTTACACACGGAATGACAAAATCAATATACCCCCCATCTTTTTTGATGGTGGGTATAAAAACACACATTATGCTACAAATGATATACCATATTAAAGTACAATCATAATGCTTTAAAATGATGCCTAAATGACTGTCATAGCGTGAAAACTGTCAATGTTATTTGCAGCCATATCGGAACCTTAAAATACCGCGTTTTTAAAGCTGTGAAAATAATTCTACCGATCTATCCAATTAGCCATTTTCTAAAAATATATTCTGCAACAAATTATATACCAAAACAAATGGCAACTATAATGCAATAAAAAGATATATAAACGACTGCCATAACATGAAAACTATAAAAGATATTTGCAACCATATCAGAACCTTAAATTACCGCATTTCCAAACCTGTACCAATAAATATACCCATCTATCCAATTTTTTTAAAAATTCATTATGCCACAAATTGTACACCAAAACAAAGTGCAACTGTAATGCTTTAAAATGATGCATAAACGATTGTCCTGGCATGATAACTGTCAAAGTTATTTGCAGCAATATCGGAACCTCAAATCGCAGCGTTTTTAAACATAGAAGAACAATTCTACCGATCCTTCAAATTGACCATTTTTTAGACGAACACATTATGCCACAAATGATATACCAAATTAAAGTGCAATCATAATGCTTTAAAATGATGCATAAATGACTGTCATAGCATGAAAACTGTCAATGTTATTTGCAGCCATATCGGAACCTTAAAATACCGCGTTTTCCAGACCTGTACCAATAAATATACCGATATATCCAATTTTTGTAAAAATTCATTATGCCACAAATTGTACACCAAAACAATGTGCAACTGTAATGCTTTAAAATGATGCATAAACGATTGTTCTGGCATGAAAACTGTCAAAGTTATTTGCAACCATATCGGAACCTCAAATCACAGCGTTTTTAAACATAGACCAACAATTCTACCGATCCTTCAAATTGACCATTTTTTAGACGAACACATTATGCTCAAATGATATACCAAATTAAAGTGCAATCATAATGCTTTAAAATGATGCATAAATGACAGTCATAGCATGAAAACTGTTAAAGTTATTCACAACCATATCGGAACATCAAATTACCGCCTTTTTAAACATGGGCAAATAATTCTACCGATCTATCCAACTGGCCATTTTCTAAAAATACATTATGCAATAAATTGTATACCAAAACAAATGGCAAGTATAATGCAATAAAAAGAAATATAAACCACTGCTATAACATGAAAACTATAAAAGATATTTGCAACCATATCGGAGCCTTAAATTACCGTATTTCCAAACCTGTACCAATAAATATACCGATCTATCTAATTTTTGTAAAAATTCATTATGCCACAAATTGTACACCAAAACAATGTGCAACTGTAATGCTTTAAAATGATACATAAACGATTGTTATGGCATAAAAACTGTTAAAGTTATTTGCAACCATATCGGAACCTCAAACCAAAGCGTTTACTAAACATAGAACAACAATTCTACCGATCCTTCAAATTGACTATTTTTTAGAAACACATTATGTCACAAATGATATACCATATTAAAGTGCAATCATAATGCTTTAAAATGATGCCTAAATGACTGTCATAGCGTGAAAACTGTCAAAGTTATTCACAACTATATCGGAACCTCAATTTACCGCCTTTTTAAACCTGGGAAAATAATTCTACCGATCTATCCAATTGGCCATTTTCTAAAAATATATTCTGCAACAAATTATATACCAAAACAAATGGCAACTATAATGCAATAAAAAGATATATAAACGACTGCTATAACATGAAACCTATAAAAGATATTTGCAACCATATCGGAGCCTTAAATTACCGCATTTCCAAACCTGTACCAATAAATATACCGATCTATCCAATTTTTGTAAAAATTCATTATGCCACAAATTATACACCAAAACAAAGTGCAACTGTAATGCTTTAAAATGATGCATAAACGATTGTCCTGGCATGAAAACTGTCAAAGTTACTTGCAACCATATCGGAACCTCAAATCACAGCGTTTTTAAACATAGAACAACAATTCTACCGATCCTTCAAATTGACCA
Organism: Lucilia cuprina; assembly: GCF_022045245.1. Classification (NCBI taxonomy): domain Eukaryota; kingdom Metazoa; phylum Arthropoda; class Insecta; order Diptera; family Calliphoridae; genus Lucilia; species Lucilia cuprina. The sequence goes on from NC_060954.1 coordinate 26,239,312, forward strand.
TTTTTTAGACGAACACATTATGCCACAAATGATATACCAAATTAAAGTGCAATCATAATGCACTTTATCGGAACTTCAAATTACCGCCTTTTTTAAACCTGGGAAAATAATTCTAACGATCTATCCAACTGGCCATTAATGATATTTGCAACCATATCGGAGCCTTAAATTACCGCATTTCTAAACCTGTACCAATAAATATACCGATCTATCCAATTTTTGTAAAAATTTATTATGCCACAAATATACCAAAACAAAGTGCAACTGTAATGCTTTTAAATGATGCATAAAAGATTGTCCTGGCATGAAAACTGTCAAAGTTATTTGCAAACATATGTTGTTCTATGTTTTAAACATAGAACAACAATTCTACCGATCCATCAAATTGACCATTTTTAGACGAACACATTATGCCACAAATGATATACCAAATTAAAGTGCAATCATAATGCTTTAATATGATGCATAAATGACTGTCATAGCATGAAAACTGTCAAAGTTATTCACAACCATATCGAAACTTCAAATTACTGCGTCTATTATACATAGAACAACAATTATACCGATCTATCAAATTGAATAAATTCTAAAAATACACATTATGCTACAAATGATATACCATATTGAAGTGCAATCATAATGCTTTAAAATGATTCATAAATGACTGTCATAGCGTGAAAACTGTCAATGTTATTTGCTGCCATATCGAAACCTCAGATTACTTCATTTGATACATAGAACAATAATTCTACCGATCTATCAAGTTAACTAATTTGTAAAAACACACATTATGCTACAAATGATATACCATATTAAAGTTCAATCATAATGCTTTAAAATGACTATCATAGCGTGAAAACTGTGAATGTTATTTGCAGTCATATCGGAGCCTCAAATTACCGCATTTTTAAAGCTATGAAAATAGTTCTACCGATCTATCCAATTGGCCATTTTCTAAAAATATATTATGCAATAAATTATATACCAAAAGAAATGGCAACTATAATGCAATAAAAAGATATATAAACGACTGCAATAACATTAAAACTATAAGAGATATTTGCAACCATATCGGAGCCTTAAATTACCACATTTCTAAACCTGTACCAATAAATATACCGATCTATCCAATTTTTTTAAAAATGCATTATGCCACAAATTATACACCAAAACAAAGTGCAACTGTAACGCTTTAAAATGATGCATAAACGATTGTGGCACGAAAACTGTCAAATCACAGCGTTTTTAAACATAGAACAACAATTCTACCGATCCTTCAAATTGACCATTCTTTAGACGAACACATTATACCACAAATGATATACCAAATTAAAGTGCAATTATATTGCTTTAAAATGATAAATGACATAAATGACTGTCATAGCATGAAAACTGTTAAAGTTATTCACAACCTTATCGGAACCTCAAACTACCGCCTTTTTAAACATAGGAAAATAATTCTACCGATCTATCCAATTGGCCATTTTCTAAAAATACATTATGCAATAAATTATATACCAAAACAAATGGCAATTTTAATGCTTTAAAATGGTGCATAAACGACTGTCCTAGCACGAAAACTGCCAAAGTTAATTGCAACCATAGCGGAACCTCAAATTACTGCGTCTATTATACATAGAACAACAATTATACCGATCTATCAAATTGAATAATTTCTAAAAATACACATTATGCTACAAATGATATACCATATTGAAGTGCAATCATAATGCTTTAAAATGATTCATAAATGACTGTCATAGCGTGAAAACTGTCAAAGTAATTTGCTGCCATATCGGAACCTCAAACTACCGCGTTTTGAAAGCTGTGAAAATAGTGCTACCGATCTATCCAATTGGCCATTTTCTAAAAATATATTATGCAATAAATTATATACCAAAACAAATGGCAGCTATAATGCAATAAAAAGATATATAAACGACTGCAACAACATGAAAACTATAAATGATATTTGCAACCATATCGCAATTAAATTACCGCATTTCTAAACCTGTACCAATAAATATACCGATCTATTCAATTTTTGTAAAAATTCATTATGCCACAAATATACCAAAACAAAGTGCAACTGTAATGCTTTAAAATGATGCATAAAAGATTGTCCTGGCATGAAAACTGTCAAAGTTATTTGCAACCATATGTTGTTCTATGTTTTAAACATAGAACAACAATTCTACCGATCCATCAAATTGACCATTTTTAGACGAACACATTATGCCACAAATGATATACCAAATTAAAGTGCAATCATAATGCTTTAAAATGATGCATAAATGACTGTCATAGCATGAAAACTGTCAAAGTTATTCACAACCATATCGGAACTTCAAATTACCGCCTTTTAAACCTGGGAAAATAATTCTACCGATCTATCCAACTGGCCATTTTCTAAAAATACATTATGCAATAAATTATATACCAAAACAAATGGCAATTTTAATGCTTTAAAATGGTGCATAAACGACTGTCCTAGCACGAAAACTGCCAAAGTTAATTGCAACCATATCGGAACCTCAGATTACTGCGTTTATTATACATAGAACAATAATTATACCGATCTATCAAATTGACCAATTTGTAAAAACACACATTATGCTACAAATGATATACCATATTAAAGTGCAATCATAATGCTTTAAAATGATGCCTTAATGACTGTCATAGCGTGAAAACTGTCAATGTTATTTGTAGCCATATCGGAACCTTAAAATACCGCGTTTTTAAAGCTGTGAAAATAATTCTACCGATCTATCCAATTGGCCATTTTCTAAAAATATATTATGCAATAAATTATATACCAAAACAAATGGCAACTATAATGCAATAAAAAGATATATAAACGACTGCAATAACATGAAAACTATAAATGATATTTGCAACCATATCGGAGCCTTAAATTACCGCATTTCTAAACCTGTACCAATAAATATACCGATCTATCCTATTTTTGTAAAAACTCATTATGCCACAAATTATACACCAAAACAAAGTGCAACTGTAATGCTTTAAAATGATGCATAAACGATTGTCCTGGCATGAAAACTGTCAAAGTTATTTGCAACCATATCGGAACCTCAAATCACAGCGTTTTTAAACATAGAACAACAATTCTACCGATCCTTCAAATTGACCATTTTTTAGACGAACACATTATGCCACAAATGATATACCAAATTAAAGTGCAATCATAATGCTTTAAAATGATGCATAAATGACTGTCATAGCATGAAAACTGTCAAAGTTATTCACAACCATATCGGAACCTTAAAATACCGCTTTTTAAAGCTGTGAAAATAATTCTACCGATCTATCCAATTGGCCATTTTCTAAAAGATATTTGCAACCATATCGGAGCCTTAAATTACCGCATTTCTAAACCTGTACCAATGAATATACCGATCTATCCTTTTTTTGTAAAATTCATTATGCCACAAATTATACACCAAAACAAAGTGCAACTGTAATGCTTTAAAATGATGCATAAACGATTGTCCTGGCATGAAAACTGTCAATGTTATTTGCAACCATGAAAATGTTTCATAAATGACTGTCATAGCGTGAAAACTGTCAATGTTATTTGCAGCCATATCGGAACCTCAAACTACTGCGTTTTGAAAGCTGTCCAATCTATCCAATGGCAACTATAATGCAATAAAAAGATATATAAACGACTGCAATAACATGAAAACTATAAATGATATTTGCAACCATATCGGAGCCTTAAATTACCGCATTTCTAAACCTGTACCAATAATATACCGATCTATCCTATTTTTGTAAAAACTCATTATGCCACAAATTATACACCAACTGTAATGCTTTAAAATGATGCATAAACGATTGCCAATAAATATACCGATCTATCCTATTTTTGTAAAAACTCAATAAATATACCGATCTATCCTATTTTTGTAAACTCATTATGCCACAAATTATACACCAACTGTAATGCTTTAAAATGATGCATAAACGATTGTCCTGGCATGGAAACTGTCAATGTTATTTGCAACCATATGGGACCTCAAATCACAGCGTTTTTAAACATAGAACAACAATTCTACCGATCCTTCAAATTGACCATTTTTTAGACGAACACATTATGCCACAAATGATATACCAAATTAAAGTGCAATCATAATGCTTTAAAATGATGCATAAATGGCTGTCATAGCATGAAAACTGTCAAAGTTATTCACAACCATATCGGAACTTCAAATTACCGCCTTTTTAAACCTGGGAAAGTAATTCTACCGATCTATCCAATTGGCCATTTTCTAAAAATATATATATGCAATAAATTATATACCAAAACAAATGGCAATTTTAATGCTTTAAAATGGTGCATAAACGACTGTACTGCAACCATAGCGGAACCTCAGATTACTGCGTTTATTATACATAGAACAATAATTATACCGATCTATCAAATTGACCAATTTCTAAAAATACACATTATGCTACAAATGATATACCATATTAAAGTGCAATCATAATGCTTTAAAATGATTCATAAATGACTGTCATAGCGGGAAAACTGTCAATGTTATTTGCAGCCATATCGGAACCTCAAACTACTGCGTTTTGAAAGCTGTCCAATCTATCCAATTGGCCATTTTCTAAAAATACATTATGCAATAAATTATATACCAAAACAAATGGCAACTATAATGCAATAAAAAGATATATAAACGACTGCAATAAGATGAAAACTATAAATGATACTTGCAACCATATCGGAGCCTTAAATTACCGCATTTCCAAACCTGTACCAATAAATATACCGATCTATCCAATTTTTGTAAAAATTCATTATGCCACCAATTGTACACCAAAACAAAGTGCAACTGTAATGCTTTAAAATGATGCATAAACGATTGTCCTGGCATGAAAACTGTCAAAGTTATTTGCAACCAAATCGGAACCTCAAATCACAGCGTTTTTAAACATAGAACAACAATTCTACCGATCCTTCAAATTGACCATTTTTTAGACGAACACATTATGCCACAAATGATATACCAAATTAAAGTGCAATCATAATGCTTTAAAATGATTCATAAATGACTGTCATAGCATGAAAACTGTCAAAGTTATTCACAACCATATTGGAACCTCAAACTACCGCCTTCTTAAACCTGGGAAAATAATTCTACCGATCTATCCAATTGGCCATTTTCTAAAAATACATTATGCAATAAATTATATACCAAAACAAATGGCAATTTTAATGCTTTAAAATGGTGCATAAACGACTGTCCTAGCACGAAAACTGCCAAAGTTAATTGCAACCATATCGGAACCTCAGATTACTGCGTTTATTAAACATAGAACAATAATTCTACCGATCTATCAAATTGACCAATTTGTAAAAACACACATTATGCTACAAATGATATACCATATTAAAGTGCAACTATAATGCTTTAAAATGATGCCTAAATGACTGTCATAGCGTGAAAACTGTCAATGTTATTTGCAGCCATATCGGAACCTTAAAATACCGCGTTTTTAAAGCTGTGAAAATAATTCTACCGATCTATCCAATTGGCCATTTTCTAAAAATACATTATGCAATAAATTATATACCAAAACAAATGGCAACTATAATGCAATAAAAAGATATATAAACGACTGCAATAACATGAAAACTATAAATGATATTTGCAACCATATCGGAGCCTTAAATTACTGCATTTCTAAACCTGTACCAATAAATATACCGATCTATCCTATTTTTGTAAAAACTCAATTTGCCACAAATTATACACCAACTGTAATGCTTTAAATGATGTATAAACGATTGCCCTGGCATGAAAACTGTCAAAGTTATTTGCAACCATATCGGAACCTCAAATCACAGCGTTTTTAAAAATAGAACAACAATTCTACCGATCCTTCAAATTGACCATTTTTTAGACGAACACATTATGCCACAAATGATATACCAAATTAAAGTGCAATCATAATGCTTTAAAATGATGCATAAATGACTGTCATAGCATGAAAACTGTCAAAGTTATTCACAACCATATCGGACCTTAAAACACCGCGTTTTTTAAAGCTGTGAAAATAATTCTACCGATCTATCCAATTGGCCATTTTCTAGAAATACATTATGCAATAAATTATATACCAAAACAAATTGCAATTTTAAATTTGCATGAAAACTGTCAAAGTTATTCACAACCATATCGGAACCTTAAGATACCGCGTTTTAAAGCTGTGAAAATAATTCTACCGATCTATCCAATTGGCCATTTTCTAAAAATACATTATGCAATAAATTATATACCAAAACAAATGGCAATTTTAATGCTTTAAAATGGTGCATAAACGACTGTCCTAGCACGAAAACTGCCAAAGTTAATTGCAACCATATCGGAACCTCAGATTACTGCGTTTATTAAACATAGAACAATAATTCTACCGATCTATCAAATTGACCAATTTCTAAAAATACACATTATGCTACAAATGATATACCATATTAAAGTGCAATCATAATGCTTTAAAATGATTCATAAATGACTGTCATAGCGTGAAAACTGTCAATGTTATTTGCAGCCATATTGGAACCTCAAACTACCGCATTTTTAAAGCTGTGAAAATAATTCTACCCATCTATCCAATAAAGTATATATATTCTGGGACCTCGTAAGATTCTAAGACGATCTAACCATGTCCGTCTGTCTGTTGTTGGCACGATAGCGTCCACAAAATAAGAGATATTGAGATGAAATTTTTCCCAAAATATATTTTATTGATCAGAAATGTTTGGTATTGAAAATGGGCAAAATCGGTCAACGATTTCACACATAGCCCCCATACAAATGTACCCCCCTGAATATTGTATAAATAGCTTCAAATATTCACAAATTCGTTGTTTACGAAGCAAATACCGCAAAATTTCGCCAGGTCAGTTTTTTGACGTCTGCAAAATAATTCTTCATTATGGCGGACATAGGACCATAATTGGCCCTACCCCCCATATAAGGTCCCCTTTAGAAAATGACTAAATAGTTGATTACTGGCTTTAAAATGGGAATATAGATGAAATTCGACACACATAAGTTTCATGCATGCCAATATCTCTCAACCAAATTTTATGTATATCAGTCCATAATTGACCCTACCCCCCATATAACGTCCCCTTCAGAAAATGACTTTAACGCTCATTACTCTCTTAAAAATGAAATTTGACATAAGTAAGTTTCTTACCAGCCAAAAAATCTTTATAAAATTTTATGTGGATCGGTCCATAATTGACCTACCCCCAATATAAGGTCCCCTTTAGAAAATGACTTTAACGCTCATTACTGGCTTAAAAATGGGAATATAGCGATGAAATTCAACAAACATAAGTTTCATGTAAAACCAATATCTCTCAACCAAATTTTATGTACATCGGTCCATAATTGACCCTACCCCCCATATAACGTCCCCTTCAGAAAATTACTTTAACGCTTATTACTCGCATTAAAATACAAGTATAGCGATGAAATTTGACATAAGTAAGTTTCTTACTAGCCAAAACCTCTCTATGAAATTTATATGGATCGGTTCATAATTGACCCTACCCCCATATAACGTCCCCGTCAGAAAAATGACTTTAACGCTCATTACTGGCTTAAAAATGCGACTATAGCGATGAAATTTAACAGAAGTAAGTTTCATACTAGCCAAAATCTCTCTACTACATTTTATTTCGATCGGTTTCATAATTGACCCTACCCCCCATATAAGGTTCCCTTCAGAAAATGACTTTAACGCTCATTACTGGCTTAAGCAAACGAGTATAGCGATGAAATTTGACATAAATAAGTTTTCATACCAGCCAAACCTCTCTATGAAATTTTATGTGGATCGGCCCATAATTGACCCTACCACCCCATATAGGTCCCCTTCATAAAATTACTTTAACGCTCATTACTGGTTTCAAAATACGAGTACAGCGATGAAATTTTCACAGAACTAAGTTTTTCACAAGCCAACTCTACTAAATTTTATTTCGATCGGTTCATAATTGACCCTACCCCCTTCAGAAAATAACTTTAACGCTCATTACTGGCTTAAACAAACGAATATAGCGGTGAAATTTGATATAAGTAAGTGTCTTACCAGCCAAAAAATCTTTATGAAATTTTATGTGGATCGGTCCATAATTGACCCTACCCCTCATATAAAATCCCTCCATAAAATTACTATAACGCTCCTTACTGGCTTAAAAATACGACTATAGCGGTGAAATTTAACAGAAGTAAGTTTTATACTAGCCAAAATCTCTTTATCAAATTTCCCAGAAATAAGTTTTATACTAGGCAATATCTCTCCACCAAATTTTATGTGGATCGGTTCATAGTTGACCCTACCCCACATAAAATTTCTTTAATGCTCATTTCTGGCAAAATTTACCAAATTATATGTGGTTCGGTCCATAATTAACCCTACCTCTCATATAAGGTCCCCTTCAGAAATCGAATTTAACGTTAGTTATGGGCGTAAAAATACGAATATAGCGAAGAAATTTGACATAAGTATCTTAGGAACCAAAATCTTTCCACAAAATTTTCATGTGGATCGGTTTATAATTGACCCATATATATAAGGTCTCCTCCATAAAAATACTTTAACGCTAATTACTGCCTTAAAAATACGAGTATAGCGATGAAATTTCACAGAAGTAAGTTTTTCACAAGCTAAAATCTCTTTACCAAATTTTATGAGGACAGGCCTTAATTGACCCTACCCCCAACATAAGGTACTCATCAGAAGAATACATTAAGGCCCATTACTAGCTTAAAAATACGAGTATAGTAATAAAGTTCGACTGAATTAAGTTCCTTGCTAGTCAAAAATGCACCATTTTAAAGCATTAAAATTGCCATTTGTTTTGGTATATAATTTATTGCATAATGCATTTTTAGAAAATGGCCAATTGGATAGATCGGTAGAATTATTTTCCTATGTTTAAAAAGGCGGTAATTTGAGGTTTCGATATGGTTGTGAATAACTTTGACAGTTTTCATGCTATGACAGTCATTTATGCATCATTTTAAAGCAATATAATTGCACTTTAATTTGGTATATCATTTGTGGTATAATGTGTTCGTCTAAAGAATGGTCAATTTGAAGGATCGGTAGAATTGTTGTTCTATGTTTAAAAACGCTGTGAAATGAGGTTCCCATATGGTTGCAAATAACATTAACAGTTTTTATGCCAGGACAATCGTTTATGCATCATTTTAAAGCATTACAGTTGAACTTTGTTTTGGTGTATAATTTGTGGCATAATGAGTTTTACAAAAATAGGATAGATCGGTATATTTATTTGTACAGGTTTAGAAATGCGGTAATTTAAGGCTCCGATATGGTTGCAAATATCTTTTATAGTTTTCATGTTATTGCAGTCATTTATATATTTTTTTATTGCATTATAGTTGCCATTTGGCATTTTTAAAAAAAATTGGATAGATCGGTATATTTATTGGTACAGGTTTAGAAATGTGGTAATTTAAGGCTCCGATATGGTTCCAAATATCTCTTATAGTTTTAATGTTAAGTATTGCAGTCGTTTATATATCTTTTTATTGCATTATAGTTGCCATTTCTTTTGGTATATAATTTATTGCATAATATATTTTTAGAAAATGGCCAATTGCATAGATCGGTAGAACTATTTTCATAGCTTTAAAAATGCGGTAATTTGAGGTTCCGATATGACTTCAAATAACATTCACAGTTTTCACGCTATGATAGTCATTTAGACATCATTTTAAAGCATTATGATTGAACTTTAATATGGTATATCATTTGTAGCATAATGTGTGTTTTTACAAATTAGTTAACTTGATAGATCGGTAGAATTATTGTTCTATGTATCAAATGAAGTAATCTGAGGTTACGATATGGCTGCAATTAATTTTGGCAGTTTTCGTGCTAGGACAGTCGTTTATGCACCATTTTAAAGCATTAAAATTGCCATTTGTTTTGGTATATAATTTATTGCATAATGTATTTTTAGAAAATGGCCAATTGGATAGATCGGTAGTATTATTTTCCCAGGTTTAAAAAGGCGGTAATTTGAGGTTCCGATATGGTTGTGAATAACTTTGTCAGTTTTCATGCTATGACAGTCATTTATGCATCATTTTAAAGCATTATGATTGCACTTTATATTGGTATATCATTTGTGGCATAATGTGTTCGTCTAAAAAAGGTCAATTTGATGGGTCGGTAGAATTGTTGTTCTATGTTTAAAAACGCTGTGATTTGAGGTTCCCATATGGTTGCAAATAACATTGACAGTTTTTATGCCAGGACAATCGTTTATGCATCATTTTAAAGCATTACAGTTGAACTTTGTTTTGGTGTATAATATGTGGCATAATGAGTTTTTACAAAAATAGGATAGATCGGTATATTTATTTATACAGGTTTAGAAATGCGGTAATTTAAGGCTCCGATAAGGTTGCAAATATCTTTTATAGTTTTCATGTTATTGCAGTCGTTTATATATCTTTTTATTGCATTATAGTTGCCATTTGTTTTGGTATATAATTTATTGCATAATATATTTTTAGAAAATGGCCAATTGGATAGATCGGTAGAACTATTTTCACAGCTTTCAAAACGCGGTAGTTTGAGGTTCCGATATGGCAGCAAATAACATTGACAGTTTTCACGCTATGACAGTCATTTATGAATCATTTTAAAGCATTATGATTGCACTTCAGTATGGTATATCATTTGTAGCATAATGTGTATTTTTAGAAATTATTCAATTTGATAGATCGGTATAATTGTTGTTCTATGTATAATAGACGCAGTAATTTGAAGTTCCGATATGGTTGTGAATAACTTTGACAGTTTTCATGCTATGACAGTCATTTATGCATCATTTTAAAGCATTATGATTGCACTTTAATTTGGTATATCATTTGTGGCATAATGTGTTCGTCTAAAAAATGGTCAATTTGATGGATCAGTAGAATTGTTGTCCTATGTTTAAAACGCTGTGATTTGAGGTTCCCATATCGTTGCAAATAACTTTGACAGTTTTTATGCCAGGACAATCTTTTATGCATCATTTTAAAGCATTACAGTTGAACTTTGTTTTGGTGTATAATTTGTGGCATAATGAGTTTTACAAAAATAGGATAGATCGGTATATTTATTGGTATAGGTTTAGAAATGCAGTAATTTAAGGCTCCGATATGGTTGCAAATATCATTTATAGTTTTCATGTTATTGCAGTCGTTTATATATCTTTTTAATGCATTATAGTTGCCATTTGTTTTGGTACATAATTTATTGCATAATATATTTTAAGAAAATGGCCAATTGGATAGATCGGTAGAATTATTTTCACAGCTTTCAAAATGCGGTAGTTTGAGGTTCCGATATGGCTGCAAATAACATTGACAGTTTTCACGCTATGACAGTCATTTATGAATCATTTTAAAGGATTATGATTGCACTTCAATATGGTATATCATTTGTAGCATAATGTGTATTTTTAGAAATTATTCAATTTGATAGATCGGTATAATTTTTGTTCTATGTATAATAAACGCAGTAATCTGAGGTTCCGCTATGGTTGCAATTAACTTTGGCAGTTTTCGTGGTAGGACAGTCGTTTATGCGCCATTTTAAAGCATTAAAATTGCCATTTGTTTTGGTATATAATTTATTACATAATGTAATTTTAGAAAATGGCCAATTGGATAGATCGGTAGAATTATTTTCACAGCTTTAAAAACGCGGTATTTTAAGGTTCCGATATGGCTGCAAATAACATTGACATTTTTCACGCTATAACAGTCATTTAGGCATCATTTTAAAGCATTATGATTGCACTTTAATATGGCATATCATTTGTAGCATAATGTGTATTTTTAGAAATTGGTCAATTTCATAGGTCGGTAGAATTATTGTTCTATGTTTAAAAACGCTGCGATTTGAGGTTCCGATATGGTTGCAAATACCTTTGACGGTTTTCATGTCAGGACAATCATTTATGCATCATTTTAAAGCATTACAGTTGCACTTTGTTTTGGTGTACAATTTGTGGCATAATGAATTTTTACAAAAATTGGATAGATCGGTATATTTATTGGTACAGGTTTGGAAATGCGGCAATTTAAGGCCCCGATATGGTTGCAAATATCTTTTATAGTTTTCATGTTATAGCAGTCGTTTATATATCTTTTTATTGCATTATAGTCGCCATTTGTTTTGGTATATAATTTGTTGCATAATATATTTTTAGAAAATGGCTAATTGGATAGATCGGTAGAATTATTTTCACAGCTTTAAAAACGCGGTATTTTAAGGTTCCGATATGGCTGCAAATAACATTGACAGTTTTCACGCTATGATAGTCATTTAGACATCATTTTAAAGCATTATGATTGCACTTTAATATGGTATGTCATTTGTAGCATAATGTGTGTTGTTACAAATTGGTCAAATTGATAAATCGGTAGAATTGTTGTTCTTTATTGTCATTTATGCATCATTTTAAAGCATTATGATTGCACTTTAATATGGTATAACATTTGTAGCATAATGTGTGTTTTTACAAATTGGTCAATTTGATAGATCGGTAGAATTATTTTCCCAGGTTTAAAAAGGCGGTAGTTTGAGGTTCCGATATGGTTGTGAATAACTTTGACAGTTTTCATGCTATGACAGTCATTTATACATCATTTTAAAGCATTATGATTGCACTTTAATTTGGTATATCATTTGTGGCATAATGTGTTCGTCTAAAAAATGGTCAATTTGAAGGATCGGTAGAATTGTTGTTCTATGTTTAAAAACGCTGTGATTTGAGGTTCCCATATGGTTGCAAATAACATTGACAGTTTTCATGCCAGGACAGTCGTTTATGCATCATTTTAAAGCATTACAGTTGAACTTTGTTTTGGTGTATAATTTGTGGCATAATGAGTTTTACAAAAATAGGATAGATCGGTATATTTATTGGTACAGGTTTAGAAATGCGGTAATTTAAGGCTCCGATATGGTCGCAAATATCTTTTATAGTTTTCATTTTATTGCAGTCGTTTATATATCTTTTTATTGCATTATAGTTGCCATTTGCTTTGGTATATAATTTGTTGCATAATATATTTTTAGAAAATGGCTAATTGGATAGATCGGTAGAATTATTTTCACAGCTTTAAAAAAGCGGTATTTTAAGGTTCCGATATGGCTGCAAAAAACATTGACAGTTTTCACGCTATGACAGTCATTTATGAATCATTTTAAAGCATTATGATTGCACTTTAATATGGTATATCATTTGTAGCATAATGTGTTTTTACAAATTGGTCAATTTGATAGATAGGTAGAATTATTATTCTATGTTTAATAAACGCAGTAATCTGAGGTTCCGATATGGTTGCAATTAACTTCGGCAGTTTTCGTGCTAGATAGGTAGAATTATTTTCCCAGGTTTAAAAATTCGGTAATTTGAGGTTCCGATATGGTTGTGAATAATTTTGACAGTTTTCATGCTATGACAGTCATTTAAGCATCATTTTAAAGCATTAAGATTGCACTTTAATTTGGTATATCATTTGTGGCATAATGTGTTCGTCTAAAAAATGGTCAATTTGAAGGATCGGTAGAATTGTTGTTCTATGTTTAAAAACGCTGCGATTTGAGGTTCCCATATGGTTGCAAATAACATTGACAGTTTTCATGCCAGGACAATCGTTTATGCGTCATTTTAAAGCATTAAAGTTGAACTTTGTTTTGGTGTATAATTTGTGACATAATGAGTTTTACAAAAATAGGATAGATCGGTATATTTATTTGTACAGGTTTAGAAATGCGGTAATTTAAGGCTCCGATATGGTTGCAAATATCTTTTATAGTTTTCATGTTATTGTAGTCGTTTATATATCTTTTTATACCTACCATCAAAAAAGATGGGGGGTATATTGATTTTGTCATTATTGCTCTAAATATATATTCTGGGACCTAGTAATATTCTAAGACGATCTGGCCATGTCCGTCCGTCTGTCCGTCTGTCTGTTGTTGGCACGATAGCGTCCACAAAATAAGAGATATTGAGATGAAATTTTCCCAAAATATATTTTATTGATCAGAAATGTTTGGTATTGAAAATGGGCAAAATCGGTCAACGATTTCACATAGCCCCCATACAAATGTGCCCCTCGGAATAATGTACAAATAGCTTCAAATATTCACAAATTCGTTGTTTATGAACAAATACCACAAAATTTCGCATAGATCAGTTTTTTGACGTCTGAAAAATAATTCTGCATTATGGCGGACATAGGACCATATTTGGCCCTACTAGGTCCCTATAAGGTCCCCTTTAGAAAATGACTTAATAGCTGATTACTGGCTTAAAAATGGGAATATAGCGATGAAATTCGACACACATAAGTTTCATGCAAGTCAATATCTCTCAACCAAATTTTATGTATATCGGTCCATAATTGACCCTACCCCCCATATAAGGTCCCCTTCAGAAAATGACTTTAACGCACATTACTCTCTTAAAAATACAAGTATAGCGATGAAATTTGACATAAGTAAGCTTTTTACTAGCCAAAACCTATCTATGAAATTTTATGTGGATCGGTCCATAATTGACCCTACCCCCCATATAAGGTCCCCTTCAGAAAATGACTTTAACGCTCATTACTGTCTTAAACAAACGAATATAGCGATGAAATTCCGCACACATAAGTTCCATGCAAGCCAATATCTCCCAACCAAATTTTAAGTATATCGGTCCATAATTGACCCTACCCCCCATATAACGTCCCCTTCAGAAAATTATTTTAACGCTCATTACTCGCTTAAAAATACAAGTATAGAGATGAAATTTGACATACGTAAGTTTCTTACTAGCCAAAACCTCTCTATGAAATTTTATGTGGATCGGTCCATAATTGAGCCAAAAACCCCCACATATAAGGTCCTCTTCAGAAAATGACTTTAACGCTCATTACTGGCTTAAACAAACGAATATAGCGATGAAATTAGATATAAGTAAGTGTCTTACCAGCCAAAAAATCTTTATGAAATTTTATGTGGATCGGTCTATAATTGACCCTACCCCTCATATAAAGTCCCCTCCATAAAATTACTATAATGTAATTTTATACTATAATCTATATATACTATAATCTTTATGAAATTTTATGTGGATCGGTCTATAATTGACCCTACCCCTCATATAAAGTCCCCTCCATAAAATTACTATAATGCTCATTACTGGCTTAAAAAATAGGACTATAGCGATGATATTTAACAGAAGTAAGTTTTATACAAGCCAAAATCTCTTTACCAAATTTCCCAGAAATAAGTTTTATACTAGGCAATATCTCTCTACCAAATTTTACTGGCTTAAAAATAGAATTATAGCAATGAAATTACATAGAAGTAAGAATCATACAAGTCAAAATTTACCAAATTTTATGTGGATCGGTCCATAATTGAACCTTCCCCCCATATAAGGCCCCCTTCAGAAAACGACTTTAACGTTAATTATGGGCGTAAAAATACGAAGGTAGCGAAGAAATTTGACATAAGTTTGTATCTTAGGAACCAAAACCTTTCTACCAATCTTTATGTGGATCGGTCTATAATTGACCCTACCCCCCATATAAGGTCTCCTCCATAAAAATACTTTAACGCTCATTACTGCCTTAAAAATTCGAGTACAGCGATGAAATTTTACAGAAGTAAGTTTTTCACAAGCCAAAATCTCTTTACCAATTTTTATGTCGAACAGGCGTTAATTGACCCTACCCCCAACATGAAGTCCCTATCAGAAAAATACTTTAAGGACCATTACTGGCTCAAAAATATGACTATAGTAATAAAATTCGACTCAATTAAGTTCCTTGCCAGTCAAAAACTCTTAACTTAATTTTATGTGGATGTGAATGTTGTGGATGTGAATGTTCCTATCAAAAAATTAATTACTGGGCTAAAAAACGAGTAAAGTGATGAAATTCGATATAAACCTGACCTGTATGAACCAAGATCGTTCTACAAAATTTTACGGAGATCGGTCTATAATTGACGCAACCCCCATATAAGGCTCCTTCAGCTCAGTACTGGCTTAAAAATACTAGTAGATTTATGAAATTCGACAAAAAAAAAATAGTTTTGTGTAAGCTAATATCTTTATCTCTTCTATAGGAACCGAAATCTCTCTATCAATTTTTATGAGGATCAGTCCATAATAAAACCACCCCATATAAATTCCGCCCAGAAAATGACGCGAAAAATACGAATACCGCAATGCAACTCGACATAAAACAAATTTGATTTAAAATCTCTCTATCATATTTTATGACTTAATGCTCCTTAGTTTAACGCTGGCTTCAAAATACAAGTATATCGTTGAAATTTTAAACAAATAAGGAACTGAAATCTTCCAACAGACTTATGAGAATTGTTCCATATATGTATGTATAAATACTTCTACTCCCTATAAAAATTAGCACTGTCAATAGTAAAACCCCCATTAATGGACCTCTTTTAAATGTTACCCTGACGTTCTGATTAATATCGATATATAATAATAAAATATTCAAAATATCAAAGTTAATTTATATATCAGTGATTTGATGGTGGGTATAAAAGATTCGGCATAGCCGAATATAACACTCTTAATTGTTATTGCATTATAGTTGCCATTTGTTTTGGTACATAATTTATTGCATAATATCGTTAGAATTATTTTCACAGCTTTAAAAACGCGGTAGTTTAAGGTTCCAATATGGCTGCAAATAACATTGACAGTTTTCACGCTATGACAGTCATTTATGAATCATTTTAAAGCATTATGATTGCACTTTAATATGGTATATCATTTGTAGCATAATGTGTATTTTTAGAAATTGGTTTTGGTATATAATTTATTGCATAATGTACTTTTAGAAAATGGCCAATTGGATAGATCGGTAGAATTATTTTCCGAGGTTTAAAATGGCAGTAATTTGAAGTTCCGATATGGTTGTGAATAACTTTGACAGTTTTTATGCATCATTTTAAAGCATTATGATTGCACTTTATATTGGTATATCATTTGTGGCATAATGTGTTCGTCTAAAAAATGGTCAATTTGAAGGATCGGTAGAATTGTTGTTCTATGTTTAAAAACGCTGTGATTTGAGGTTCCGATATGGTTGCAAATAACTTTGACAGTTTTCGTGCCAGGACAATCGTTTATGCATCATTTTAAAGCATTACAGTGTACAATTTGTGGCATAATGAATTTTTACAAAAATTGGATAGATCGGTATATTTATTGGTACAGGTTTGGAAATGCGGTAATTTAAGGCTCCGGTATGGTTGCATATATCTTTTATAGTTTTCATGTTATAGCAGTCGTTTATATATCTTTTTATTGCATTATAGTTGCCATTTGTTTTGGTATATAATTTGTTGCATAATATATTTTTAGAAAATGGCTAATTGGATAGATCGGTAGAATTATTTTCACAGCTTTAAAAACGCGGTATTTTAAGGTTCAGATATGGCTGCAAATAACATTGACAGTTTTCACGCTATGACAGTCATTTAGGCATCATTTTAAAGCAATATGATTGCACTTTAATATGGTATATCATTTGTAGCATAATGTGTGTTTTTAGAAATTGGTCAATTTGATAGATCGGTAGAATTATTGTTATATGTTAAATAAACGCAGTAATCTGAGGTTCCGATATGGTTGCAATTAACTTTGGCAGTTTTCGTGCTAGGACAGTCGTTTATGCACCATTTTAAAGCATTAAAATTGCCATTTGTTTTGCATTTTTAGAAATTGGTCAATTTGAAAGATCGGTAGAATTATTGTTCTATGTTTAATAAACGCAGTAATCTGAGGTTCCGATATGGTTGCTATAAACTTTGGCAGTTTTCGTTAATGCACCATTTTAAAGCATTAAAATTGCCATTTGTTTTGGTATATAATTTAGTGCATAATGTAGTTTTAGAAAATGGCCAATTGGATAGATCGTTAGAATTATTTTCCCAGGTTTAAAAAGGCGGTAATTTAAAGGTTCCGATATGGTTGTGAATAACTTTGACAGTTTTCATGCTATGACAGTCATTCATGCATCATTTTAAAGCATTATGATTGCACTTTAATTTTGTATATCATTTGTGGAATAATGTGTTCGTCTAAAAAATATTCAATTTGAAGGATCGGTAGAATTGTTGTTATATGTTTAAAAACGCTGTGATTTGAGGTTCCGATATGGTTGCAAATAACTTTGACAGTTTTTATGCCAGGACAATCCTTTATGCATCATTTTAAAGCATTACAGTTGCACTTTGTTTTGGTGTACAATTTGTGGCATAATGAATTTTTACAAAAATTGGATACAGGTTTGGAAATGCGGTAATTTAAGGCTCCGATATGGTTGCATATATCTTTTATAGTTTTCATGTTATAGCAGTCGTTTATATATATTTTTATTTCATTATAGTTGCCATTTGTTTTGGTATATAATTTTTTGCATAATATATTTTTAGAAAATGGCTAATTGGATAGATCGGTAGAATTATTTTCACAGCTTTAAAAACGCGGTATTTTGAGGTTCCGATATGGCTACAAATAACATTGACAGTTTTCACGCTATGACAGTCATTAAGGCATCATTTTAAGGCATTATGATTGCACTTTAATATGGTATATCACTTGTAGCATAATGTGTGTTTTTACAAATTGGTCAATTTGAAAGATCGGTAGAATTATTGTTCTATGTTTAATAAACGCAGTAATCTGAGGTTCCGATATGGTTGCAATTAACTTTGCCAGTTTTCGTGCTAGGACAGTCGTTTATGCAATATTTTAAAGCATTAAAATTGCCATTTGTTTTGGTATATAATTTATTGCATAATGTATTTTTAGAAAATGGCCAATTGGATAGATCGGTAGAATTATTTTCCCAGGTTTAAAAAGGCGGTAATTTGAAGTTCCGATATGGTTGTGAATAACTTTGAAAGTTTTCATGCTATGACAGTCATTTATGCATCATTCTAAAGCATTATGATTGCATTTTAATATGGTATATCATTTGTAGCATAATTTATGTTTTTACAAATAGGTCAATTTGATAGATCGGTAACACTGACAGTTTTCATGCCAGGACAATCGTTTAAAAGCATTACAGTTGAACTTTGTTTTGGTGTATAATTTGTGGCACAATGAGTTTTACAAAAGTAGGATAGATCGGTATATTTATTGGTACAGGTTTAGAAATGCGGTAATTTAAGGCTCCGATATGGTTGCAAATATGACATGACAGTTTTCATGCCAGGACAATCATTTATGCATCATTTTAAAGCATTACAGTTGAACTTTGTTTTGGTGTATAATTTGTGGCATAATGAATTTTACAAAAATAGGATAGTTCGGTATATTTATTGGTACAGGTTTAGAAATGCGGTAATTTAAGGCTGCGATATGGTTGCAAATATCTTTTATAGTTTTCATGTTATAGCAGTCGTTTATATATCTTTTTATTGCATTATAGTTGCCATTTGTTTGGTATATAATTTGTTGCATAATATATTTTTAGAAAATGGCCAATTGGATAGATCGGTAGAATTATTTTCACAGCTTTAAAAACGCGGTAATTTGAGGTTCCAATATGGCTGCAAATAACATTGACAGTTTTCACGCTATGACAGTCATTTATGAATCATTCTAAAGCATTATTATTGCACTTTAAAATGTAATAATATCATTTGTAGCATAATGTGTATTTTTAGAAATTGGTCAATTTGATAGATCAGTAGAATTATTTTCCCAGGTTTAAAAAGGCGGTAATTTGAGGTTCCGATATGGTTGTGAATAACTTTGACAGTTTTCATGCTATGACAGTCATTTATGCATCATATTAAAGCATTATGATTGCACTTTAATTTGGTATATCATTTGTGGCATAATGTGTTCGTCTAAAAAATGGTCAATTTGAAGGATCGGTAGAATTGTTGTTCTATGTTTAAAAACGCTGTGATTTGAGGTTCCGATATGGTTGCAAATAACTTTGACAGTTTTTATGCCAGGATAATCGTTTATGCATCATTTTAAAACATTACAGTTGCACTTTGTTTTGGTGTACAATTTGTGGCATAATGAATTTTTACAAAAATTAGATACAGGTTTGGAAATGCGGTAATTTAAGGCTACGATATGGTTGCAAATATCTTTTATAGTTTTCATGTTATAGCAGTCGTTTATATATATATTTTTATTTCATTATAGTTGCCATTTTTTGGTATATAATTTGTTGCATAATATAGTTTTAGATAATGGCTAATTGGATAGATCGGTAGAATTATTTTCACAGCTTTAAAAACGCGGAATTTTAAGGTTCCGATATGGCTGCAAATAACATTGACAGTTTTCACGCTATGACTATGGGAACCTCAAATTACTGCGTTTATTAAACATAGAACAATAATTCTACCGATCTATCAAATTGACCAATTTGTAAAAACACACATTATGCTACAAATGATATACCATATTAAAGTGCAATCATAATGCTTTAAAATTATGCCTAAATGACTGTCATAGCGTACAAACTGTCAATGTTATTTGCAGCTATATCGGAACCTTAAAATACCGCGTTTTTAAAACTGTGAAAATAATTCTATTGATCTTTCCAATTAGCCATTTTCTAAAAATATATTATGCAACAAATTATATACCAAAACAAATGGCAACTATAATGCAATAAAAAGATATATAAACGACTGATATAACATGAAAACTATAAAAGATATTTGCAACCATATCGGAGACTTAAATTACCGCATTTCCAAACCTGTACCAATAAATATACCGATCTATCCAATTTTTGTAAAAATTCATTATGCCACAAATTGTACACTAAAACAAAGTGCAACTGTAATGCTTTAAAAAGATGCATAAACGATTGTCCTGGCATGAAAACTGTCAAAGTTATTTGCAACCATATCGGAACCTCAAATCACAGCGTTTTTAAACATAGAACAACAATTCTACCGATCCTTCAAATTGACTATTTTTTTAGACGAACACATTATGCCACAAATGATATACCAAATTAACGTGCAATCATAATGCTTTAAAATGATGCATAAATGACTGTCATAGCATGAAAACTGTCAAAGTTATTCACAACCATATCGGAACTTCAAATTACCACCTTTTTAAACCTGGGAAAATAATTCTACCGATCTATCCAATTGGCCATTTTCTAAATATACATTATGCAATAAGTTATATACCAAAACAAATAACAATTTTAATGCTTTAAAATGGTGCATAAATGACTATCCTAGCACGAAAACTGCCAAAGTTAATTGCAACCATATGGGAACCTCAGATTACTGCGTTTGTTAAACATAAAACAATAATTCTACCGATCTATCAAATTGACTAATTTGTAAAAACACACATTATGCTTCAAATGATATTCCATATTAAAGTGCAATCATAATGCTTTAAAATGATGCCTAAATGACTGTCATAGCGTGAAAACTGTCAATGTTATTTGCAGCTATATCGGAACCTTAAAATACCGCGTTTTTAAAACTGTGAAAATAATTCTATTGATCTTTCCAATTAGCCATTTTCTAAAAATATATTATGCAACAAATTATATACCAAAACAAATGGCAACTATAATGCAATAAAAAGATATATAAACGACTGATATAACCTGTACCAATATATATACCGATCTATCCAATTTTTGTAAAAATTCATTATGCCACAAATTGTACACCAAAACATAGTGCAACTGTAATGCTTTAAAATGATGCATAAACGATTGTCCTGGCATGAAAACTGTCAATGTTATTTGCAACCATATCGGAACCTCAAATCACAGCGTTTTTAAACATAGAACAACAATTCTACCGATCTATCAAATTGACCATTTTTTAGACGAACACATTATGTCACAAATGATATACCAAATTAAAGTGCAATCATAATGCTTTAAAATGATGCATAAATGACTGTCATAGCATGAAAACTGTCAAAGTTATTCACAACCATATCGGAACTTCAAATTACCGCGTTTTTAAACCTGGGAGAATAATTCTACCGATCTATCCAATTGGGCATTTTTTAAAAATACATTATACAATAAATTATATACCAAGACAAGTGGCAATTTTAATGCTTTAAAATGGTGCATAAACGTCAAAGTTGGCATGAAAACTGTCAAAGTTATTTGCAACCATATCGGAACCTCAAATCACAGCGTTTTTAAACATAGAACAACAATTCTACCGATCCTTCAAATTGACTATTTTTTAGACGAACACATTATGCCAAAAAGTGCAATCATAATGCTCTAAAATGATGCATTAATGACTGTCATAGCATGAAAACTGTCAAAGTTATTCACAACCGTATCGCAACTTCAAAATACCGCCTTTTTAAAACCTGGAAAATAATTCTACCGATCTATCCAATTGGCCATTTTCTAAAAATATATTATGCAATAAATTATATACCAAAACAAATGACAATTTTAATGCTTTAAAATGGTGCATAAATGACTGTTCTAGCACGAAAACTGCCAAAGTTAATTGCAACCATATGGGAACCTCAGATTACTGCGTTTATTAAACATAGAACAATAATTCTACCGATCTATCAAATTGACTAATTTGTAAATACACACATTATGCTACAAATGATATACCATATTAAAGTGCAATCATAATGCTTTAAAATGATGCCTAAATGACTGTCATAGCGTGAAAACTGTCAATGTTATTTGCAGCCATATCGGAACCTTAAAATACCGCGTTTTTTAAGCAGTGAAAATAATTCTACCGATCTATCCAATTAGCCATTTTCTAAAAATATATTATGCAACAAATTATATACCAAAACAAATGGCAACTATAATGCAATAAAGAGATATATAAACGACTGCTATAACATGAAAACTATAAAAGATATTTGCAACCATATCATAACATGAAAACTATAAAAGATATTTGCAACCATATCGGAGCCTTAAATTACCGCATTTCCAAACCTGTACCAATAAATATACCGATCTATCCAATTTTTGTAAAAATTCATTATGCCACAAATTGTACACCAAAACAAAGTGCAACTGTAATGCTTAAAATGCTGCACCATATCGGAACCTCAAATTACCGCCTTTTTAAACCTGGGAAAATAATACTACCGATCTATCCAATTGACCATTTTCTAAAAATATATTATGTAATAAATTATATACCCAAACAAATGGCAATTTTAATGCTTTAAAATGGTGTATAAACGACTGTCCTAGCACGAAAACTGCCACAAATTTTACACCAAAACAAAGTGCAACTGTAATGCTTTAAAATGACGCATAAACGATTGTCCTGGCATGAAAACTGTCAAAGTTATATCCAATTTTTTTTTTAAATTCATTATGGCACAAATTATACACCAAATTTAATGCTTTAAAATGATGCATAAATGATTGTTCTGGCATGAAAACTGTCAAAGTTATTTGCAACCATATCGGAACCTCAAATCACAGCGTTTTTAAACAAAGAACAACAATTCTACCGATCCTTCAAATTGACCATTTTTAGACGAACACATTATGCCACAAAAGATATACCAAATTAAAGTGCAATCATAATGCTTTAAAATGATGCATAAATGACCGTCATAGCATGAAAACTGTCAAAGTTATTCACAACCATATCGGAACCTCAAATTACCGCCTTTTTAAACCTGGGAAAATAATTCTACCGATCTATCCAATTGGCCATTTTCTAAAAACTATAATGCAATAAAAAGATATATAAACGACTGCAATAACATAAAAACTATAAATGATATTTGCAACCATATCGGAGCCTTAAATTACCGCATTTCTAAACCTGTATCAATAAATATACCGATCTATCCTATTTTTGTAAAAACCCATTATGCCAAATATTATACACCAAAACAAAGTTCAACTGTAATGCTTTAAAATGATGCATAAACGAGTGTCCTGGCATAAAAACTGTCAATGCTATTTGCAACCATATGGGAACCTCAAATCACAGCGTTTTTAAACATAGAACAACAATTCTACCGACCCATCAAATTGACCATTTTTTAGACGAACACATTATGCCACAAATGACATACCAATATAAAGTGCAATCATAATGCTTTAAAATGATGCATAAATGACTGTCATAGCATGAAAACTGTCAAAGTTATTCACAACCATATCGGAACCTCAAATTACCGCCTTTTTAAACCTGGGAAAATAATACTACCGATCTATCCAATTGGCCATTTTCTAAAAATACATTATGCAATAAATTATATACCAAAACAAATGGCAATTTTAATGCTTTAAAATGATGCATAAACGACTGTCCTAGCACGAAAACTGCCAAAATTAATTGCAGCCATATCGGAACCTCAGATTACTTCATTTGATACATAGAACAATAATTCTACCGATCTATCAAGTTAACTAATTTGTAAAAACACACATTATGCTACAAATGATATACCATATTAAAGTTCAATCATAATGCTTTAAAATGACTATCATAGCGTGAAAACTGTGAATGTTATTTGCAGTCATATCGGAGCCTCAAATTACCGCATTTTTAAAGCTATGAAAATAGTTCTACCGATCTATCCAATTGGCCATTTTCTAAAAATATATTATGCAATAAATTATATACCAAAAGAAATGGCAACTATAATGCAATAAAAAGATATATAAACGACTGCAATAACATTAAAACTATAAGAGATATCTGCAACCATATCGGAGCCTTAAATTACCACATTTCTAAACCTGTACCAATAAATATACCGATCTATCCAATTTTTTTAAAAATGCATTATGTCACAAATTATACACCAAAACAAAGTGCAACTGTAACGCTTTAAAATGATGCATAAACGATTGTGGCACGAAAACTGTCAAATCACAGCGTTTTTAAACATAGAACAACTTGCAGCCATACTGGAACCTTTAAATACCGCGTTTTTAAATGTGTGAAATAATTCTACCGATCTATCCAATTGGCCATTTTCTACAAATATGCAACAAATTATATACCAAAACAAATGGCAACTATAATGCAATAAAAAGATATATAAACGATATTTACAACCATATCGGAGCCTTAAATTACCGCATTTCTAAACCTGTACCAATAAATATACCGATCTATCCAATTTTTTTGAAATTCATTATGCCACAAATTATACACCAAAACAAAGTGCAACTGTAATGCTTTAAAATGATGCATAAACGATTGTCCTGGCATGAAAACTGTCAAAGTTATTTGCAACCATATCGGAACCTCAAATCACAGCGTTTTTAAACATAGAACAACAATTCTGCCGATCCTTCAAATTGACCATTTTTTAGACGAACACATTATGCCACAAATGATATACCAAATTAAAGTGCAATTATAATGCTTTAAAATGATGCATAAATGACTGTCATAGCACGAAAACTGCCAAAGTTAATTGCAACCATATCGGAACCTCAGATTACTGCGTTTATTAAACATAGAACAATAATTCTACCGATTTATCAAATTGACCAATTTGTAAAAACACACATTATGCTACAAATGATATACCATATTAAAGTGCAATCATAATGCTTTAAAATGATGCCTAAATGACTGTCATAGCGTGAAAACTGTCAATGTTATTTGCAGCCATATCGGAACCTTAAAATACCGCGTTTTTAAAGCTGTGAAAATAATTCTACCGATCTATCCAATTAGCCATTTTCTAAAAATATATTATGCAACAAATTATATACCAAAACAAATGGCAACTATAATGCAATAAAAAGATATATAAACGACTGCTATAACATGAAAACTATAAAAGATATTTGCAACCATATCGGAACCTCAAATCACAGCGTTTTTAAACATAGAACAACAATTCTACCGATCCTTCAAATTTACCATTTTTTAGACGAATACATTATGCCACAAATTGTACACTAAAACAAAGTGCAACTGTAATGCTTTAAAATGATGCATAAATGATTGTCCTGGCATGAAAACTGTCAATGTTATTTGCAACCATATCGGAACCTCAAATCACAGCGTTTTTAAACATAGAACAATAATTCTACCGATCCTTCAAATTGACCATTTTTTAGACGAACACATTATGCCACAAATGATGCATAAAATGATGCATTAATGACTGTCATAGCATGAAAACTGTCAAAGTTATTCACAACCATATCGGAACCTCAAATTACCGCCTTTTTAAACCTGGGAAAATAATTCTACCGATCTATCTAATTGGCCATTTTCTAAAAATACATTATGCAATAAATTATATACCAAAACAAATGGCAATTTTAATGCTTTAAAATGGTGTATAAACGACTGTCATAGCACGAAAACTGTCAAAGTTAATTGCAACCATATGGGAACCTCAAATCACAGCGTTTTTAAACATAGAACAACAATTCTGCCGATCCTTCAAATTGACCAATTTCTGAAAATACACATTATGCTACAAATGATATACCATATTAAAGTGCAATCATAATGCTTTAAAATGATGCCTAAATGACTGTCATAGCGTGAAAACTGTCAATGTTATTTGCACCCATATCGGAACCTTAAAATACCGCGTTTTTAAAGCTGTGAAAATAATTCTACCGATCTATCCAATTGGCCATTTTCTAAAAATATATTATGCAACAAATTATATACCAAAACAAATGGCAACTATAATGCAATAAAAAGATATATTAACGACTGCTATAACATGAAAACTATAAAAGATATTTGCAACCATATCGGAGCCTTAAATTACCGCATTTCCAAACCTGTACCAATAAATATACCGATCTATCCAATTTTTGTAAAAATTCATTATGCCACAAATTATACACCAAAACAAAGTGCAACTGTAATGCTTTAAAATGATGCATAAACGATTGTTCTGGCATGAAAACTGTCAAAGTTATTTGCAACCATATCGGAACCTCAAATCACAGCGTTTTTAAACATAGAACAACAATTCTACCGATCCTTCAAATTGACAATTTTTTAGACGAACACATTATGCCACAAATGATATACCAAATTAAAGTACAATCATAATGCTTTAAAATGATGCATAAATGACTGTCACAGCATGAAAACTGTCAAAGTTATTCACAACCATATCGGAACTTCAAATTACCGCCTTTTTAAGCCTGGGAAAATAATTCTACAGATCTATCCAACTGGCCATTTTCTAAAAATACATTATGCAATAAATTATATACCAAAACAAATGGCAATTTTAATGCTTTAAAATGGTGCATAAACGACTGTCCTAGCACGAAAACTGGCAAAGTTAATTGCAACCATATCGGAACCTCAGATTACTGCGTTTATTAAACATAGAACAATAATTCTACCGATCTATCAAATTGACCAATTTGTAAAAACACACATTATGCTACAAATTATACACCAAATTAAAGTGCAATCATAATGCTTTAAAATGATGCATAAATGACTGTCATAGCGTGAAAACTGTCAATGTTAATTGCTACTATATCGGAACCTCAGATTACTGCGTTTATTAAACATAGAACAATAATTCTACCGATCTATCAAATTGACCAATTTGTAAAAACACACATTATGCTACAAATTATATACCATATTAAAGTGCAATCATAATGCTTTAAAATGATGCCTAAATGACTGTCATAGCGTGAAAACTGTCAATGTTATTTGCAGCCATATCGGAACCTCAAAATACCGCGTTTTTAAAGCTGTAAAAATAATTATACCGATCTATCCAATTAGCCATTTTCTAAAAATATATTATGCAACAAATTATATACCAAAACAAATGGCAACTATAATGCAATAAAAAGATATATAAACGACTGCTATAACATGAAAACTATAAAAGATATTTGCAACCATATCGGAGCCTTAAATTACCGCATTTCCAAACCTGTACCAATAAATATACCGATCTATCCAATTTTTGTAAAAATTCATTATGCCACAAATTATACACCAAAACAAAGTGCAACTGTAATGCTTTAAAATGATGCATAAACGATTGTCCTGGCATGATAACTGTCAAAGTTATTTGCAACCATATCGGAACCTCAAATCAAAGCGTTTTTAAACATAGAACAACAATTCTACCGATTCTTCAAATTGACTATTTGTTAGACGAACACATTATGCCACAAATGATATACCAAATTAAAGTGCAATCATAATGCTTTAAAATGATGCCTAAATGACTGTCATAGCATGAAAACTGTTAAAGTTATTCACAACCATATCGGAACTTCAAATTACCGCCTTTTTAAACCTGGGAAAATAATTCTACCGATCTATCCAACTGGCCATTTTCTAAAAATACATTATGCAATAAATTATATACCAAAACAAATGGAAATTTTAATGCTTTAAAATGGTGCATAATCGACTGTCCTAGCACGAAAACTGCCAAAGTTAATTGCAACCATATCGGAACCTCAGATTACTGCGTTTATTAAACATAGAACAATAATTCTACCGATCCATCAAATTGACCAATTTGTAAAAACACACATTATGCTACAAATGATATACCATATTAAAGTGCAATCATAATGCTTTAAAATGATGCCTTAATGACTGTCATAGCGTGAAAACTGTCAATGTTATTTGCAGCCATATCGGAACCTTAAAATACCGCCTTTTTAAACCTGGGAAAATAATTCTACCGATCTATCCAACTGGCCATTTTCTAAAAATACATTATGCAGTAAATTATATACCAAAACAAATGGCAATTTTAATGCTTTAAAATGGTGCATAAACGACTGTCATAGCGTGAAAACTGTCAATGTTAATTGCAACCATATCGGAACCTCAGATTACTAAGTTTATTAAACATAGAACAATAATTCTACCGATCTATCAAATTGACCAATTTGTAAAAACACACATTATGCTACAAATGATATACCATATTAAAGTGCAATCAAATGATATACCATATAAAAGTGCAATCATAATGCTTTAAAATGATGCCCAAATGACTGTCATAGCATGAAAACTGTCAAAGTTATTCACAACCATATCGGAACTTCAAATTACCGCCTTTTTAAACCTGGGAAAATAATTCTACCGATCTATCCAACTGGCCATTTTCTAAAAATACATTATGCAATAAATTATATACCAAAACAAACGGCAATTTTAATGCTTTAAAATGGTGCATAATCGACTGTCCTAGCACGAAAACTGCCAAAGTTAATTGCAACCATATCGGAACCTCAGATTACTGCGTTTATTAAACATAGAACAATAATTCTACCGATCTATCAAATTGACCAATTTCTAAAAACACACATTATGCTACAAATGATATACCATATTAAAGTGCAATCATAATGCTTTAAAATGATGCCTAAATGACTGTCATAGCATGAAAACTGTCAAAGTTATTCACAACCATATCGGAACTTCAAATTACCGCCTTTTTAAACCTGGGAAAATAATTCTACCGATCTATCCAACTGGCCATTTTCTAAAAATACATTATGCAATAAATTATATACCAAAACAAACGGCAATTTTAATGCTAGCACGAAAACTGCCAAAGTTAATTGCAACCATAGCGGAACCTCAGATTACTGCGTTTGTTATACATAGAACAATAATTCTACCGATCTATCAAATTGACCAATTTGTAAAAACACGCATTATGCTACAAATGATATACCATATTAAAGTGCAATCATAATGCTTTAAAATGATGCCTTAATGACTGTCATAGCGTGAAAACAGTCAATGTTATTTGCAGCCATATCGGAACCTTAAAATACCGCCTTTTTAAACCTGGGAAAATAATTCTACCGATCTATCCAACTGGCCATTTTCTAAAAAAACATTATGCAGTAAATTATATACCAAAACAAAAGGCAATTTTAATGCTTTAAAATGGTGCATAAACGACTGTCCTAGCACGAAAACTGCCAAAGTTAATTGCAACCATATCGGAACCTCAGATTACTGCGTTTATTAAACATAGAACAATAATTCTACCGATCTATCAAATTGACCAATTTGTAAAAACACGCATTATGCTACAAATGATATACCATATTAAAGTGCAATCATAATGCTTTAAAATGATGCCTAAATGACTGTCATAGCGTGAAAACTGCCAATGTTATTTGCAGCCATATCGGAACCTCAAAATACCGCGTTTTTAAAGCTGTGAAAATAATTATACCGATCTATCCAATTAGCCATTTTCTAAAAATATATTATGCAACAAATTATATACCAAAACAAATGGCAACTATAATGCAATAAAAGGATATATAAACCACTGCTATAACATGAAAACTATAAAAGATATTTGCAACCATATCGGAGCCTTAAATTACCGCATTTCCAAACCTGTACCAATAAATATACCGATCTATCCAATTTTTGTAAAAATTCATTATGCCACAAATTGTACACCAAAACAAAGTGCAATTGTAATGCTTTAAAATGATGCATAAACGATTGTCCTGGCACGAAAACTGTCAAAGTTATTTGCAACCATATCGGAACCTCAAATCACAATGTTTTTAACATAGAACAACAATTCTACCGATCCTTCAAATTGACAATTTTTTAGACGAACACATTATGCCACAAATGATATACCAAATTAAAGTGCAATCATAATGCTTTAAAATGATGCATAAATGACTGTCATAGCATGAAAACTGTCAAAGTTATTCACAACCATATCGGAACTTCAAATTACCGCCTTTTTAAACCTGGGAAAATAATTCTACCGATCTATCCAACTGGCCATTTTCTAAAAATACATTATGCAATAAATTATATACCAAAACAAATGGCAATTTTAATGCTTTAAAATGGTGCATAATCGACTGTCCTAGCACGAAAACTGCCAAAGTTAATTGCAACCATAGCGGAACCTCAGATTACTGCGTTTGTTATACATAGAACAATAATTCTACCAATCTATCTAATTGAATAAATTCTAAAAATACACATTATGCTACAAATGATATACCATATTGAAGTGCAATCATAATGCCTTAAAATGATGCCTTAATGACTGTCATAGCGTGAAAACTGTCAATGTTATTTGCAGCCATATCGGAACCTTAAAATACCGCGTTTTTAAAGCTGTGAAAATAATTCTACCGATCTATCCAACTGGCCATTTTCTAAAAATATATTCTGCAACAAATTATATACCAAAACAAATGGCAACTATAATGCAATAAAAAGATATATAAACCACTGCTATAACATGAAAACTATAAAAGATATTTGCAACCATATCGGAGCCTTAAATTACCGCATTTCCAAACCTGTACCAATAAATATACCGATCTATCCAATTTTTTTAAAAATTCATTATGCCACAAATTGTACACCAAAACAAAGTGCAACTGTAATGCTTTAAAATGATGCATAAACGATTGTCATAGCGTGAAAACTGTCAATGTTATTTGCAGCCATATGGGACCCTCAGATTACTGCGTTTATTAAACATAGAACAATAATTCTACCGATTTTTACAAATTGGTCAATTTGATAGATCGGTAGAATTATTGTTCTATGTTTAATGTTTAACGCAGTAATCTGAGGGTCCGATATGGCTGCAAATAACATTGACAGTTTTCACGCTATGACAGTCATTTAGGAATCATTTTAAAGCATTATGATTGCACTTTAATTTGGTATATCATTTGTGGCATAATGTGTTCGTCTAAAAAATGGTCAATTTGAAGGATCGGTAGAATTGTTGTTCTATGTTAAAAACACTGTGATTTGAGGTTCCGATATGGTTGCAAATAACTTTGACAGTTATCATGCCAGGACAATCGTTTATGCATCATTTTAAAGCATTACAGTTGCACTTTGTTTTGGTGTATAATTTGTGGCATAATGAATTTTTACAAAAATTGGATAGATCGGTATATTTATTGGTACAGGTTTAAAAATGCGGTAATTTAAGGCTCCGATATGGTTGCAAATATCATTTATAGTTTTCATGTTATTGCAGTCGTTTATATATCTTTTTATTGCATTATAGTTGCCATTTGTTTTGGTATATAATTTGTTGCATAATATATTTTTAGAAAATGGCTAATTGGATAGATCGGTAGAATTATTTTCACAGCTTTAAAAACGCGGTATTTTAAGGTTCCGATATGGCTGCAAATAACATTGGCAGTTTTCACGCTATGACAGTCATTTAGGCATCATTTTAAGGTATTATGATTGCACTTCAATATGGTATATCATTTGTAGCATAATGTGTGTTTTTACAAATTGTATAACAAACGCAGTAATCTGAGGTTCCGATATGGTTGCAATTAACTTTAGCAGTTTTCGTGCTAGGACAGTCGTTTATGCACCATTTTAAAGCATTAAAATTGCCATTTGTTTTGGTATATAATTTATTGCATAATGTATTTTTAGAAAATGGCCAGTTGGATAGATCTGTAGAATTATTTTCCCAGGCTTAAAAAGGCGGTAATTTGAAGGCGGTAAATTGAGGTTCCGATATGGTTGTGAATAACTTTGACAGTTTTCATGCTATGACAGTCATTTATGCATCATTTTAAAGCATTATGATTGCACATTGTTTTGGTGTACAATTTGTGGCATGATGAATTTTTAAAAAAATTGGATAGATCGGTATATTTATTGGTACAGGTTTAGAA
Source organism: Lucilia cuprina (assembly GCF_022045245.1). NCBI lineage: Eukaryota > Metazoa > Arthropoda > Insecta > Diptera > Calliphoridae > Lucilia > Lucilia cuprina. The sequence continues at coordinate 26,272,074 of NC_060954.1, forward strand.
ATGCGGTAATTTAAGGCTCCGATATGGTTGCAAATATCTTTTATAGTTTTCATGTTATAGCAGTGGTTTATATATCTTTTTATTGCATTATAGTTGCCATTTGTTTTGGTATATATTTTATTGCAGAATATATTTTTAGAAAATGGCCAGTTGGATAGATCGGTATATTTATTGGTACAGGTTTGGAAATGCGGTAATTTAAGGCTCCGATATGGTTGCAAATATCTTTTATAGTTTTCATGTTATAGCAGTCGTTTATATATCTTTTTATTGCATTATAGTTGCCATTTGTTTTGGTATATAATTTGTTGCATAATATATTTTTAGAAAATGGCTAATTGGATAGATCTGTAGAATTATTTTCACAGCTTTAAAAACGCGGTATTTTAAGGTTCCGATATGGCTGCAAATAACATTGGCAGTTTTCACGCTATGACAGTCATTTAGGCATCATTTTAAAGCATTATGATTGCACTTTAATTGGTATATCATTTGTGGCATAATGTGTTCTTCTAAAAAATGGTCAATTTGAAGGATCGGTAGAATTGTTGTTCTATGTTTAAAAACACTGTGATTTGAGGTTCCGATATGGTTGCAAATAACATTGGCAGTTTTCACGCCATGACAGGCATTTAGGCATCATTTTAAAGCATTATGATTGCACTTTAATATGGTATATCATTTGTAGCATAATGTGTGTTTTTACAAATTGGTCAATTTGATAGATCGGTAGAATTATTGTTCTATGTTTAATAAACGCAGTAATCTGAGGGTCCGCTATGGTTGCAATTAACTTTGGCAGTTTTCGTGCTAGGACAGTCATTTAGGCATCATTTTAAGGTATTATGATTGCACTTCAATATGGTATATCATTTGTAGCATAATGTGTGTTTTTACAAATTGTATAACAAACGCAGTAATCTGAGGTTCCGATATGGTTGCAATTAACTTTAGCAGTTTTCGTGCTAGGACAGTCGTTTATGCACCATTTTAAAGCATTAAAATTGCCGATTGTTTTGGTATATAATTTATTGCATAATGTATTTTTAGAAAATTGCCAATTGGATAGATCTGTAGAATTATTTTCCCAGGTTTAAAAAGGCGGTAATTTGAAGGCGGTAAATTGAGGTTCCGATATGGTTGTGAATAACTTTGACAGTTTTCATGCTATGACAGTCATTTATGCATCATTTTAAAGCATTATGATTGCACATTGTTTTGGTGTACAATTTGTGGCATGATGAATTTTTAAAAAAATTGGATAGATCGGTATATTTATTGATACAGGTTTAAAAATGCGGTAATTTAAGGCTCCGATATGGTTGCAAATATCATTTATAGTTTTCATGTTATAGCAGTGGTTTATATATATTTTTATTGCATTATAGTTGCCATTTGTTTTGGTATATATTTTATTGCAGAATATATTTTTAGAAAATGGCCAGTTGGATAGATCGGTATATTTATTGGTACAGGTTTGGAAATGCGGTAATTTAAGGCTCCGATATGGTTGCAAATATCATTTATAGTTTTCATGTTATAGCAGTCGTTTATATATCTTTTTATTGCATTATAGTTGCCATTTGTTTTGGTATATAATTTGTTGCATAATATATTTTTAGAAAATGGCTAATTGGATAGATCGGTAGAATTATTTTCCCAGGTTTAAAAAGGCGGTAATTTGAGGTTCCGATATGGTTGTGAATAACTTTGACAGTTTTTATGCTATGACAGTCATTTATGCATCATTTTAAAGCATTATGATTGCGCTTTAATTTGGTATATCATTTGTGGCATAATGTGTTCGTCTAAAAAATTGTCAATTTGAAGGATCGGTAGAATTGTTGTTCTATGTTTAAAAACACTGTGATTTGAGGTTCCGATATGGTTGCAAATAACTTTGACAGTTTTCATGCCAGGAAAATCGTTTATGCATCATTCTAAAGCATTACAGTTGCACTTTGTTTTGGTGTACAATTTGTGGCATAATGAATTTTTACAAAAGTTGGATAGATCGGTATATTTATTGGTACAGGTTTGGAAATGCGGTAATTTAAGGTTCCGATATGGTTGCAAATATCTTTTATAGTTTTCATGTTGTCATGTTATTGCAGTCGTTTATATATCTTTTTATTGCATTATAGTTGCCATTTGTTTTGGTATATAATTTATTGCATAATATATTTTTAGAAAATTATTTTCACAGCTTCCAAAACGTGGTAGTTTGAGGTTCCGATATGGCTGCAAATAACATTGACAGTTTTCACGATATGACAGTCATTTATGAGTCATTTTAAAGCATTATGATTGCACTTTAATTTGGTATATCATTTGTGGCATAATGTGTTCGTCTAAAAAATGGTCAATTTGAAGGATCGGTAGAATTGTTGTTTTATGTTTAAAAACGCTGTGATTTGAGGTTCCCATATGGTTGCAAACATTGACAGTTTTCATGCCAGGACAATCGTTTATGCATCATTTTAAAGCATTACAGTTGAACTTTGTTTTGGTGTATAATTTGTGGCATAATAAGTTTTACAAACATAGGATAGATCGGTATATTTATTGGTACAGGTTTAGAAATGCGGTAATTTAAGGCTCCGATATGGTTGCAAATATCTTTTATAGTTTTCATGTTATAGCAGTCGTTTATATAACTTTTTATTGCATTATAGTTTATGAATCATTTTAAAGTATATGATTGCACTTTAATATGGTATATCATTTGTAGCATAATGTGTATTTTTAGAAATTGGTCAATTTGATAGATCGGTAGAATTATTGTTCTATGTTTAATAAACGCAGTAATCTGTGGTTCCGATATGGTTGCAATCAACTTTGGCAGTTTTCGTGCTAGGACAGCCGTTTATGCACCATTTTAAAGCATTAAAATTGCCATTTGTGTTGGTATATAATTTATTGCATAATGTATTTTTAGAAAATGGCCAATTGGATAGATCGGTAGAACTATTTTCCCAGGTTTAAAAAGGCGGTAATTTGAAGTTTCGATATGGTTGTGAATAACTTTGACAGTTTTCATGCTATGACAGTCATTAATGCATCATTTTTAAGCATTACAGTTGCACTTTGTTTTGGTGTACAATTTGTGGCATAATAAATTTTTACAAAAATTGGATAGATCGGTATATTTATTGGTACAGGTATGGAAATGCGGTAATTTAAGGCTCCGATATGGTTGCAAATATCTTTTATAGTTTTCATGTTATAGCAGTCGTTTATATATATTTTTATTGCATTATAGTTGCCATTTGTTTTGGTATATAATTTGTTGCATAATATATTTTTAGAAAATGGCTAATTGGATAGATCGGTACATTATTTCCACAGCTCTAAAAACGTGATATTTTAAGGTTCCGATATGGCTGTAAATAACATTGACAGTTTTCATTTAGGCATCATTTTAAAGCATTATGATTGCACTTTAATATGGTATATCATTTGTAGCATAATGTGTGTTTTTACAAATTGGTCAACTTGATAGATCGGTAGAATTATTGTTCTATGTATCAAATGCAGTAATCTGAGGTTCCGATATGGCTGCAATTAGCTTTGGCAGTTTTCGTGCTAGGACAGTCGTTTATGCACCATTTTAAAGCAATAAAATTGCCATTTGTTTTGGTATATAATTTATTGCATAATGTATTTTTAGAAAATGGCCAATTGGATAGATCGGTAGAATTATTTTCCCAGGTTTAGAAAGGCCGTAATTTGAAGTTCCGATATGATTGTGAATAACTTTGACAGTTTTCATGCTATGACAGTCATTTATGCATCATTTTAAAGCATTATGATTGCACTTAAATTTGGTATATCATTTGTGGCATAATGTGTTCATCTAAAAAATGTTCAATTTGAAGGATCGGTAGAATTGTTGTTTTATGTTGGAAATGCGGTAATTTAAGGCTCCGATATGGTTGCAAATATCTTTAATAGTTTTCATGTTATAACAGTCGTTTATATATCTTTTTATTGCATTATAGTTGCCATTTCTTTTGGTATATAATTTGTTGCATATTATATTTTTTTAGAAAATGGCTAATTGGATAGATCGGTAGAACTATTTTCACAGCTTTAAAAATGCGGTAATTTGAGGTTCCGATATGACTGCAAATAACATTGACAGTTTTCACGATATGATAATCATTTAGACATCATTTTAAAGCATTATGATTGCACTTTAATATGGGATATCATTTGTAGCATAATGTTTTTACAAATTGGTCAACTTTATAGATCGGTAGAATTATTGTTCTATGTATCAAATGCAGTAATCTGAGGTTCCGATATGGCTGCAATTAACTTTGGCAGTTTTCGTGCTAGATTTTATTTTATGCAACATTTTAAAGCATTAAAATTGCCATTTGTTTTGGTATATAATATATTGCATAATGTTATTTTAGAAAATGGCCAATTGGATAGATCGGTAGTATTATTTTCCCAGGTTTAAAAAGGCGGTAATTTGAGGTTCCGATATGGTTGTGAATAACTTGACAGTTTTCATGCTATAAGAGTCATTTATGCATCATTTTAGAGCATTATGATTGCACCTTATATTGGTATATCACTTGTGGCATAATGTGTTTGTTTAAAAAATGGTCAATGATGGATCGGTAGAATTGTTGTTCTATGTTTAAAAACGCTGTGATTTGAGGTTCCCATATGGTTGCAAATAACATTGACAGTTTTTATGCCAAGACAATCGTTTATGCATCATTTTAAAGCATTACAGTTGCACTTTGTTTTGGTGTATAATTTGTAGCATAATACGTTTTTACAAAAATAGGATAGATCGGTATATTTATTGGTACAGGTTTAGAAATGCGGTAATTTAAGGCTACGATATGGTTGTAAATATCATTTATAGTTTTCATGTTATTGCAGTCGTTTATATATCTTTTTATTGCATTATAGTTGCCATTTGTTTTGGTATATAATTTATTGCATAATATATTTTTAAAAAATTATTTTCACAGCTTTCAAATCGCGGTAGTTTATGGTTCCGATATGGCTGCAAATAACATTGACAGTTTTCACGCTATGACAGTCATTTATGAATCATTTTAAAGCATTATGATTGCACTTTAATTTGGTATATCATTTGTGGCATAATGTGTTCGTCTAAAAAATGGTCAATTTGAAGCATCGGTAGAATTGTTGTTCTATGTTTAAAAACGCTGTGATTTGAGGTTCCCATATGGTTGCAAACATTGACAGTTATCATGCCAGGACAATCGTTTATGCATCATTTGAAAGCATTACAGTTGAACTTTGTTTTGGTGTATAATGTGTGGCATAATGAGTTTTACAAAAATAGGATAGATCGGTATATTTATTGGTACAGGTTTAGAAATGCGGTAATTTATATATTTATATATCTTTTTATATATCTTTTTATTGCATTATAGTTTATGAATCATTTTAAAGCATTATGATTGCACTTTAATATGGTATATAATTTGTAGCATAATGTGTATTTTTAGAAATTGGTCAATTTGATAGATCGGTAGAATTATTGTTCTATGTTTAATAAACGCAGTAATCTGTGGTTCCGATATGGTTGCAATTACCTTTGGCAGTTTTCGTGCTAGGACAGCCGTTTATGCACCATTTTAAAGCATTAAAATTGCCATTTGTGTTGGTATATAATTTATTGCATAATGTATTTTTAGAAACTGGCCAATTGGATAGATCGGTAGAACTATTTTCCCAGGTTTAAAAAGGCGGTAATTTGAAGTTCCGATATGGTTGTGAATAACTTTGACAGTTTTCATGCTATGACAGTCATTTATCCATCATTTTAAAGCATTATGATTGCACTTTAATTTGGTATATCATTTGTGGCATAATGTGTTCGTCTAAAAAATGGTCAATTTGAAGGATCGGTAGAATTGTTGTTCTATATTTAAAAACGTTGTGGTTTGAGGTTCCGATATGGTTGCAAATAACATTGACTGTTTTCATGCCAGGACAATCGTTTATGCATCAATTTAAAGCATTACAGTTGCACTTTGTTTTGGTGTACAATTTGTGGCATAATGAATTTTTACAAAAATTGGATAGATCGGTATATTTATTGGTACAGGTATGGAAATGCTGTAATTTAAGGCTCCGATATGGTTGCAAATATCTTTTATAGTTTCCATGTTCTAGCTGTCGTTTATATATCTTTTTATTGCATTATAGTTGCCATTTGTTTTGGTATATAATTTGTTGCATAATATATTTTTAGAAAATGGCTAATTGGATAGATCGGTACAATTATTTTCACAGCTTTAAAAACGCGGTACTTTAAGGTTCCGATATGGCTGCAAATAACATTGACAGTTTTCACGCTATGACAGTCATTTAGGCATCACTTTAAAGCATTATGATTGCACTTAAATATGGTATATCATTTGTAGCATAATGTGAGTTTTTACAAATTGGTCAATTTGATAGATCGGTAGAATTATTGTTCTATGTTTAATAAACGAAGTAATCCGAGGTTCCGATATGGTTGCAATTAACTTTGGCAGTTTTCGTGCTAGGACAGTCGTTTATGCACAATTTTAAAGCATTAAAATTGTCATTTGTTTTGGTATATAATTTATTGCATAATGTATTTTTAGAAAATGGCCAATTGGATAGATCGGTAGAATTATTTTCCCAGTTTTAAAAAGGCGGTAATTTGAAGTTCCGATATGGTTGTGAATAACTTTGACAGTTTTCATGCCATCGGTAAGTTCTATGTTTTGTTCTATGTTTAATAAACGCAGTAATCTGAGGTTCCGATATGGTTGCAATTAACTTTGGCAGTGTTCGTGCTAGGACAGTCGTTTATGCACAATTTTAAAGCATTAAAATTGTCATTTGTTTTGGTATATAATTTAGTGCATAATGTATTTTTGGAAAATGGCCAATTGGATAATTCGGTAGTATTATTTTCCCAGGTTTAAAAAGGCGGTATTTTAAGGTTCCGGTATGGCTGCAAATAACATTGACATTTTGTATATTTATTGGTACAGGTTTAGAAATGCGGTAATTTGAGGTTCCGATATGACTGCAAATAACATTGACAGTTTTCCCGCTATGATAGTCATTTAGACATCATTTTAAAGCATTATGATTGCATTTTAATATGGGATATCATATGTAGCATAATGTGTGTTTTTACAAATTGGTCAACTTGATAGATCGGTAGAATTATTGTTCTATGTATCAAATGCAGTAATCTGAGTTTCCGATATGGTTGCAATTAACTTTGGCAGTTTTCGTGCTAGACAGTCGTTTATGCACCATTTTAAAACAATAATATTGCCATTTGTTTTGGTATATAATATAATGCATAATGTATTTTTGGAAAATGGCCAATTGGATAATTCGGTAGTATTATTTTCCCAGGTTTAAACAGGCGGTAATTTGAGGTTTATGGTATATAATTTGTTGCATATTATATTTTTTTAGAAAATGGCTAATTAGATAGATCAGTAGAATTATTTTCACAGCTTTAAAAACGCGGTATTTTAAGGTTCCGATATGGCTGCAAATAACATTGACAGTTTTCACGCTATGACAGTCATTTATGAATCATTTTAAAGCATTATGATTGCACTTTAATATGGTATATCATTTGTAGCATAATATGTATTTTTAGAAATTATTCAATTTGATAGATCGGTATAATTATTGTTCTATGTATAATAAACGCAGTAATCTGAGGTTCCGCTATGGTTGCAATTAACTTTGGCAGTTTTCGTGCTAGGACAATCGTTTATGCACCATTTTAAAGCATTAAAATTGCCATTTGTTTTGGTATATAATTTATTGCATAATGTATTTTTAGAAAATGGCCAATTGGATAGATCTGTAGAATTATTTTCCCAGGTTTGAAAAGGCGGTAATTTGAAGTTCCGATATGGCTACAAATAACATTGACAGTTTTCACGCTATGACAGTCATTTATGCATCATTTTAAAGCATTATGATTGCACTTTGTTTTGGTGTATAATTTGTAGCATAATGAGTTTTTACAAAAATAGGATAGATCGGTATATTTATTGGTACAGGTTTAGAAATGCGGTAATTTAAGGCTCCGATATGGTTGCAAATATCTTTTATAGTTTTCATGTTATAGCAGTCGTTTATATATCTTTTTATTGCATTATAGTTGCCATTTGTTATGGTACTTATATAATTTGTTGCATAATATATTTTTAGAAAATGGCTAATCGATAGATCGGTAGAACTATTTTCACAGCTTTAAAAACGCGGTATTTTAAGGTTCCGATATGGCTGCAAATAACATTGACAGTTTTCACGCTATGACAGTCTTTTAGGCATCATTTTAAAGCATTATGATTGCACTTTAATATGGTATATCATTTGTAGCATAATGTGTGTTTTTACAAATTGGTCAACTTGATAGATTGGTAGAATTATTGTTCTATGTATCAAATGCAGTAATCTGAGGTTCCGATATAGTTGCAATTAACTTTGGCAGTTTTCGTGCTAGGACAGTCTTTTATGCACCATTTTAAAGCATTAAAATTGCCATATGTTTTGGTATATAATTTATTGCATAATGTATTTTTAGAAAATGGCCCATTGGATAGATCGGTAGAATTATTTTCCCAGGTTTAAAACGCGGTAATTTGAGGTTCCGATATGGTTGTGAATAACTTTGACAGTTTTCATGCTATGACAGTCATTTACGTCTAAAAAATGGTCAATTTGAAGGATCGGTAGAATTGTTGTTCTATGTTTAAAAACGCTGTGATTTGAGGTTCCGATATGGTTGCAAATAACTTTGACAGTTTTCATGCCAGAACAATCGTTTATGCATCATTTTAAAGCATTACAGTTGCACTTTGTTTTGGTGTATAATTTGTGGCATAATGAATTTTTTAAAAAATTGGACAGATCGGTCTATTTATTGGTACAGGTTTAGAAATGCGGTAATTTAAGGCTCCGATATGGTTGCAAATATCTTTTATAGTTTTCATGTTATTGCAGTCGTTTATATATATTTTTATTGCATTATAGTTGCCATTTTGTTTTTGTATATATTTATTGCATAATATATTTTTAGAAAATGGCCAATTGGATAGATCGGTAGAATTATTTTCACAGCTTTCAAAACGCGGTAGTTTGAGGTTCCGATATGGCTGCAAATAACATTGACAGTTTTCACGCTATGACAGTCTTTTATGAATCGTTTTAAAGCATTATGATTGCACTTCAATATGGTATATCATTTGTAGCATAATGTGTATTTTTATAAATTATTCAATTTGATAGATCGGTATAATTATTGTTCTATGTATAATAAACGCAGTAATCTGAGGTTCTGATATGGTTGCAAATAACTTTATCAGTTTTCATGCTAGGACAGTTGTTTATGCACCATTTTAAAGCATTAAAATTGCCATTTGTTTTGGTATATAATTTATTGCATAATGTATTTTTAGAAAATGGCCAATTGGATAGATCGGTAGTATTATTTTCCGAGGTTTAAAAAGGCGGTAATTTAAGGTTCCGATATGGTTGTGAATAACTTTGACAGGTTTCATGCTATGACAGACATTTATGCATCATTTCAGAGCATTATGCTTGCACTTTTTATTGGTATATCATTTGTGGCATAATGTGTTCGTCTAAAAAATGGTCAATTTGAAGGATCGGTAGAATTGTTGTTCTATGTTTAAAAACGCTGTGATTTGAGGTTCCGATATGGTTGCAAATAACTTTGACAGTTTTCATGCCAGAACTATCGTTTGTGCATCATTTTAAAGCATCAGAATTGCACTTTGTTTTGGTGTATAATTTGTGGCATAATGAATTTTTAAAAAAAATTGGATAGATCGGTATATTTACTGGTACAGGTTTAGAAATGCGGTAATTTAAGGCTCCGATATGGTTGCAAATATCATTTATAGTTTTCATGTTATTGCAGTCGTTTATATATCTTTTTATTGCATTATAGTTGCCATTTGTTTTGGTATATAATTTATTGCATAATATATTTTTATTAAATGGCTAATTAGATAGATCGGTAGAAATATTTTCACAGCTTTAAAAATGCGGTAATTTGAGGTTCCGATATGACTGCAAATAACATTAACAGTTTTCACGCTATGATAGTCATTTAGACATCATTTTAAAGCATTATGATTGTAATTTAATATGGTATATCATTTGTAGCATAATGTGTGTTTTTACAAATTGGTTAACTTGATAGATCGGTAGAATTATTGTTCTATGAATCAAATGCAGTAATCTGAGGTTCCGATATGGTTGCAATTAACTTTGGCAGTTTTCGTGCTAAGACAGTCATTTATGCATCATTTTAAAGCATTATGATTGCACTTTAATTTGGTATATCACTGGTGGCATAATGTGTTCGTCTAAAAAATGGTCAATTTGAAGGATCGGTAGAATTGTTGTTCTATGTTTAAAAACGCTGTGATTTGAGGTTCCCATATGATTGCAAATAACATTGACAGTTTTTATGCCAGGAAAATCGTTTATGCATCATTTTAAAGCATTACAGTTGCACATTGTTTTGGTGTATAATTTGTGGCATAATGAGTTTTTACAAAAATAGCATAGATCGGTATGCGGTAATTTAAGGCTCCGATATGGTTGCAAATATCATTTATAGTTTTCATGTCATTGCAGTCGTTTATATATCTTTTTATTGAATTATAGTTGCCATTTGCTTTGATATATAATTAATTGCATAATATATTTTTAGAAAATGGCCAATCGGTAGAATTATTTTCACAGCTTTAAAAATGCGGTAGTTTGAAGTTCCAATATGGCTGCAAATAACATTGACGGATTTCACGCTATGACAGTCATTTATGAATCATTTTAAAGCATTATGATTGCACTTCAATATGGTATATCATTTGTAGTATAATGTGTGTTTTTAGAAATTGGTCAATTTGATAGATCGGTATAATTATTGTTCTATGTATAATAAACGCAGTAATCTAGGGTTCCACTATGGTTGCAATCAACTTTGGCAGTTTTCGTGCTAGGACAGTTTAAAGCATTATGATTGCGCTTTAATATGGTATATCATTTGTAGCATAATGTGTGTTTTTACAAATTGGTCAACTTGATAGATCGATAGAATTATTGTTCAATGTATCAAATGCAGTAATCTAAGGTTCCGATATGGCTGCAGTTAACTTTGGCAGTTTTCGTGGTAGGAGAGTCGTTTATGCACCATTTCAAAGCATTAAAATTGCCATTTCTTTTGGTATATAATTTATTGCATAATGTATTTTTAGAAAATGGCCAATTGGATAGATCGGTAGAATTATTTTCCCAGGTTTAAGAAGGCGGTTGTTGTATGTTAAAAACGCTGTGATTTGAGGTTCCGATATGGTTGCAAATAACTTTGACAGTTTTTATGCCAGGACAATCGTTTATGCATCATTTTAAAGCATTACAGTTGCACTTTGTTTTGGTGTACAATTTGTGGCATAATGAATTTTTACAAAAATTGGATAGATCGGTATATTTATTGGTACAGGTTTGGAAATGCGGTAATTTAAGGCTCCGATATGGTTGCAAATATCTTTTATAGTCTTCATGTTATAGCAGTCGTTTATATATCTTTTTATTGCATTATAGTTGCCACTTGTTTTGGTATATAATTTGTTGCATAATATATTTTTAGAAAATTGCTAATTGGGTAGAATCGGTAGTTTTGAGGTTCCAATATGGCTGCAAATAACATTGACAGTTTTCACGCTATGACAGTCATTTATGAATCATTTTAAAGCATTATGATTGCGCTTTAATATGGTATATCATTTGTAGCATAATGTGTATTTTTAGAATTTGGTCAATTTGATAGATCGGTAGAATTATTGTTCTATGTTTAATAAACGCAGTAATCTGAGGTTCCGATATGATTGCAATTAACTTTGGCAGTTTTCGTGCTAGGACAGTCGTTTATGCACCATTTTAAAGCATTAAAATTGCCATTTGTTTTGTAATTAATTTTTTTTTTTTTTTTCAAAATTTTAACAATTATGTATAAAATTTTTATGTTATTATATATCACAGATAAAATTAGGCTAATTTTCGGAGAATATCCTATAGGTATTATGAATAAATATATAAAATATCGCTTTCTTTTGGAATAAATTTTGCATGAAATGAAACTCTATATACTGTTTGTTTTGATTTCCAAGTTTCTATCTAGGTATATTGTTAGAAATGGGATCATAATATCAAAATTTAGGATGAATTGGTTAATGGTCATGGTTGGGAGGGCTTATTGCGTAATAATATCTATGACGCTAAAGGTAAACTTTTCAGAATCCTATAAGTCGTTGTTCTTGTTTCCTTTTCTTGTCCTATCCATCTACTCCTATTCTCTGAACATACAGCATGCTAAATTAAAATGATTACTGTAGCTAGACAGGATAAAGAATGGCAACGAATTCCCCCATTAGCCGACGAGCAAGAAGCTGGAGAAAAAATGCATGCTGAAGCCATTAAAACCTTAAACAGAAAAGTTATTCAAAATCGTCATAGTTTACATGCTACATATATACAGTTTTCATGTTATTGCAGTCGTTTATATATCTTTTTATTGCATTATATCATTTACAGTTTTCATGTTATTGCAGTCGTTTATATATCTTTTTATTGCATTATAGTTGCCATTTGTTTTGGTATATAATTTATTGCATAATATTTTTTCAGAAAATGGCAAATTGGATAGATCGGTAGAATTATTTTCACAGCTTTCAAAACGCGGTAGTTTGAGGTTCCGATATGGCTGCAAATAACATTGACAGTTTTCACGCTATGGCAGTCATTTATGAATCATTTTAAGCATTATGATTGCACTTCAATATGGTATTTTCATTTGTAGCATAATGTGTATTTTTAGAAATTATTCAATTTGATAGATCGGTATAATTATTGTTCTATGTATAATAAACGCAGTAATCTGAGGTTCCGATATGGTTGCAATTAACTTTGGCAGTTTTCGTGCTAGGACAGTCGTTTATGCACCATTTTAAAGTATTAAAATTGCTATCTGTTTTGGTATATAATTTATTGCATAATGTATTTTAAGAAAATGGCCAATTGGATAGATCGGTAGAATTATTTTCCCAGGTTTAAGAAGGCGGTAGTTTGAGGTTCCGATATGGTTGTGAATAACTTTGACAGTTTTCATGCTATGACAGTCATTTATGCATCATTTTAAAGCATTATGATTGCACTTTAATTTGGTATATCATTTGTGGCATAATGTGTTCGTCTAAAAAATGGTCAATTTGAAGGACCGGTAGAATTGTTGGTTGTATGTTTAAAAACGCTGTGATTTGAGGTTCCGATATGGTTGCAAATAACTTTGACAGTTTTTATGCCAGAACAATCATTTATGCATCATTTTAAAGCATTACAGTTGCACTTTGTTTTGGTGTACAATTTGTGGCATAATGAATTTTTACAAAAATTGGATAGATCGGTATATTTATTGGTACAGGTTTGGAAATGCGGTAATTTAAGGCTCCGATATGGTTGCAAATATCTTTTATAGTTTTCATGTTATAGCAGTCGTTTATATATATTTTTATTGCATTATAGTTGCCACTTGTTTTGGTATATAATTTGTTGCATAATATATTTTTAGAAAATTGCTAATTGGGTAGATCGGTAGTTTGAGGTTCCAATATGGCTGCAAATAACATTGACAGTTTTCACGCTATGACAGTCATTTATGAATCATTTTAAAGCATTATGATTGCGCTTTAATATGGTATATCATTTGTAGCATAATGTGTATTTTTAGAATTGGTCAATTTGATAGATCGGTAGAATTATTGTTCTATGTTTAATAAACGCAGTAATCTGAGGTTCCGATATGATTGCAATTAACTTTGGCAGTTTTCGTGCTAGGACAGTCGTTTATGCACCATTTTAAAGCATTAAAATTGCCATTTGTTTTGGTATATAATTTAGTGCATAATGTAGTTTTAGAAAATGGCCAATTGGATAGATCGGTAGAATTATTTTCCCAGGTTTAACAAGAAGAGTGTTTTATTCGGCCATGCCGAAATTTATGAAAATGATTTTGTTTCCTATAAAACTTTTTTTATGTCGATTTTTATTGCTTATATATATGTTATGAGCAGATATGAGCATACATCTCTTAGCGATAAAGTTATTTTCTGAAGGGGGCATTTTAATAGGGATAGGAGAAAACGTGAACCGATATTCTTACTTTCAATAAGGGATCGATCCTTATAAAATTTGATAGGGAGATTTTGGCTCGCACGAACACTTGTGTATGTAGAATTTTGTAGTAATGAGCGTTGAATTCGTTGTCTAAAGGGCACATTATTAGGGGGTTACATAATAATTGACTCATCATATAATAATGGACTCATTTAAGAAAATGATTTTAGTTCCCATAAAACTTTTATATGTCGAATATTATTGTTATATATATGCTTCTTAAGGTAGATATGAGCATTAAAGTCGTTTTCTGAAAGGGACCTTATAGGTGGGATAGGGTCAATTATGTATAGGGTCAATTATCCTTATAAAATTCTACAAAGAGATTTATGAGACCATAAAACATGTTTGTGCCAAATTTCACCGCTATTGATGCTTCTCTTAGTCAGTTATGAGCGACAAAGTCAATTTCTGTAGGGGTCTTTATATGGGGGGTAGGGTCAATTATGAACCGATCCTTATAAAATTCTACGAAAAGATTTATGTCCCCATAAAACATGTTTGTGCCGAATTACACCGCTATTGATGCTTCTGTTAGTCAGTTGTGAGCGATAAAGTCATTTTCTGAAGGGTACTTTGTATGGGGGGTAGGGTCAATTATGGACCGATCCTTATGAAATTCTATGAACAGATTTATGTCCCTATAAAACATGTTTGTGTCGAATTTCACTGCTATTGATGCTTCTCTTAGCCAGTTATTGGCGATAAAGTCATTTTCTGAAGGGGACTTTATATGGGGGTAGGGTCAATTATGGACCGATCCTTATAAAATTCTACCAAGAGATTTATGTCACCATAAAACATGTTTGTGCCAAATTACACCGCTATTGATGCTTCTGTTAGTCAGTTGTGAACGATAAAGTCATTTTCTGAAGGGTACTTTGTATGGGGGTAGGGTCAATTATGGACCGATCCTTATGAAATTCTATGAGAAAGATTTATGTCCCCATAAAACATGTTTGTGCCGAATTACAGCGCTATTGATGCTTTTGTAAGTCAGTTATTGGCGATAATGTAATTTTCTAAAGGAGGCCTTATATGGGGGCTAGGCGAAATCGTGGACCGATATTGCCCATTTTCAATACCAAACAAACTGGATATACTTTAAGTATCTGTGCAAAAATTTCAGCTCGCTAGCTACTTCCCGTTTGGACTCTATCGTGTTTTCAACATACAGACAGACGGACATGGCTAGATCGTCTTAGAATAAGGACCCAGAATATATATACTTTTATGGGTCTTAGACGAATATTTCAATGTGTTACAAACGGAATGACAAAAACAAATATACCCCCCATCTTTTTTGAAGGTGGGTATAAAAAAGTTATATCCAAATGCAACATAAACTTTTATCATCATGTTGTTTTAGAATATTTCATGCACTTCCTTATCATCAGTCTGCATGATGACTGAACCATTCAACAGCAATATTGAGTTGAGTCTTGACTAAATATAGTCTAATTATAGTGGCAACATAATATACTGATTTTATGGCAACCTAATATAATTAATTGACATTTAATGTAAAATTTTTTCTAAATGTTATAAACATTAAGTTTCTTGGTCAGAAGAAAATTTATAGAAGATCCTTTTCCTGTATATCTTTGAACTGAAGACATCAAATTTTCAGATAGTCGGAAAAAATCTTAAAATTTTTCCAAGTCATCAAGGTATAATTTTATACTTCAGTTATATAGTTCATCGAAGAACTATCACAGTTTTTCTGGGTGTTGGCGTCATGAAAATATTTTCTTAAACCATATCACTACATTTTAAATAATAGAAATAACCCGCATGAAAATCAAAAGAAAGAGGAATCACCGTGGAAAAAATTTGTGCGTCAAAAAAAAAATTGTTGGAAACAATGAAGAAACCCCGCATGAAACTCAAATGAAAGAGGAATCAGCGTGGAAAAAATTTGTGCGTCAAAAAAAAAAAAAAAAATTTGTTGGAAACAATGAAGCAACCCCGCATGAAAATCATAAGAATGTGTGGCTGATTCTTTACACTTTTCAAGATCAAATCCCTATTCATTTTCATCGCAAGATCAAATCCCTATTCATTTTCTTCGCAAGATCAAATCCCTATTCATTTTCATAGCAAGATCAAATGCCTATTCATTTTCTTCGCGATCAAACCCCTATTCTACAACTACTGCCATTTTCTAAAAATATATTATGCAATAAATTATATACCAAAACAAATGGCAACTATAATGCAATAAAAAGATATATAAACGACTATAAATGATATCTGAAACCATATCGGAGCCTTAAATTACCGCATTTCGAAACCTGTACCAATAAATATACCGATCTATCCTATTTTTGTTGAACTCATTATGCCTCAAATTATACACCAAAACAAAGTTCGACTGTAATGCTTTAAAATGATGTATAAACGATTGTCCTGGCATGAAAACTCTCAATGTTATTTGCAACCATATGGGAACCTCAAATCACAGCGTTTTTAAACATAGAACAACAATTCTACCGATCCTTCAAATTGACCATTTTTTAAACGAACACATTATGCCACAAATGATATACCAAATTAAAGTGCAATCATAATGCTTTAAAATGATGTATAAATTACTATCATAGCATAAAAACTGTCAAAGTTATTCACAACCATGTCGGAACCTCAAACTACCGCCTTTTTAAACCTGGGAAAATAATTCTACCGATCTATCCAATTGGCCATTTTCTAAAAATACTTTTTGCAATAAATTATATGCCAAAACAAATGGCAATTTTAATGCTTTAAAATGGTACATAAACGACTGTCCTAGCACGAGAACTGCCAAAGTTAATTGCAACCATATCGGAACCTCAGATTACTGCGTTTATTAAACATAGAACAATAATTATACTGATCTATCAAATTGAAAAATTTCTAAAAATACACATTATGCTACAAATGATATACCATATTGAAGTGCAATCATAATGCTTTAAAATGATTCATAAATGACTGTCATAGCGTGAAAACTGTCAATGTCATTTGCAGCCATATCGGAACCTTAATATACCGCGTTTTGAAAGCTGTGAAAATAATTCTTCCGATCTATCCAATTAGCCATTTTCTAAATATATATTATGCAATAAATTATATACCAAAACAAATGGCAACTATAATGCAATAAAACGATATATAAACGACTGCTATAACATGAAAACTATAAAAGATATTTGCAATCATATCGGAGCTTTAAATTACCGCATTTCCAAACCTGTACCAATAAATATACCGATCTATCCTATTTTTGTAAAAACTCATTATGCCACAAATTATACACCAAAACAAAGTGCAACTGTAATGCTTTAAAATGATGCATAAACGATTGTCCTGGCATAAAAACTGTCAATGTTATTTGCAACCATATGGGAACCTCAAATCACAGCGTTTTTAAACATAGAACAACAATTCTACCGATCCATCAAATTGACCATTTTTTAGACGAACACATTATGCCACAAATGATATACCAATATAAAGTGCGATCATAATGCTCTAAAATGATGCATAAATGACTGTCATAGCATGAAAATTGTCAAAGTTATTCACCATATCGGAACCTCAAATCACAGCGTTTTTAAACCTGGGAAAATAATTCTACCGATCTATCCAATTGGCCATTTTCTAAAAATACATTATGCAATAAATTATATACCAAAACAAATGGCAATTTTAATGCTTTAAAATGGTGTATAAACGCATGTCCTAGCCCGAAAACTGCCAAAGTTAATTGCAACCATATGGGAACCTCAGATTACTGCGTTTATTAAACATAGAACAAAAATTCTACCGATCTATCAAATTGAATAATTTCTAAAAATACACATTATGCTACAAATGATATACCATATTGAAGTGCAATTATAATGCTTTAAAATGATTCATAAATGACTGTCATAGCGTGAAAACTGTCAATGTTATTTGCAGCCATATCGGAACCTCAAACTACTGCGTTTTGAAAATTGTGAAAATAATTCTACCGATCTATCCAATCGGCAATTTTCAAAAAATATATTATGCAATAAATTATATACCAAAACAAATGGCAAGTATAATGCAATAAAATGATATATAAACGACTGCAATAACATGAAAACTATAAATGATATTTGCAACTATATCGGAGCCCTTAATTACCGCATTTCTAAACCTGTACCAATAAATACACCGATCTATCCTATTTTTGTTAAAACTCATTATGCCACAAATTATACACCAAAACAAAGTGCAACTGCAATGCTTTAAAATGATGCATAATCGATTGTCCTGGCATAAAAACTGTCAAAGTTATTTGCAACCATATCGGAACCTCAAATCACAGCGTTTTTAAACATAGAACAACAATTCTACCGATCCTTCAAATTGACCATTTTTTAGACGAACACATTATGCCACAAATGATATACCAAATTAAAGTGCAATCATAATGCTTTAAAATGATGCATAAATCACTGTCATAGCATGAAAACTGTCAAAGTTATTCACAACCATATCGGAACCTCAAATTACCGCCTTTTTAAACCTGGGAAAATAATTCTACCGATCTATCCAATTGGCCATTTTCTAAAAATACATTATGCAATAAATTATATACCAAAACAAATGGCAATTTTAATGCTTTAAAATGGTGCATAAACGACTGTCCTAGCACGAAAACTGCCAAAGTTAATTGCAACCATATCGGAACCTCAGATTACTGCGTTTATTATACATAGAGCAATAATTATACCGATCTATCAAATTGAATAAGTTCTAAAAATACACATTATGCTACAAATGATATACCATATTGAAGTGCTATCATAATGCTTTAAAATGATTCATAAATGACTGTCATAGCATGAAAACTGTCAAAGTTATTCACAATCATATCGGAACATCAAATTACCGCATTTCCAAACCTGTACCAATAAATATACCGATCTATCCAATTTTTTTAAAAATTCATTATGCCACAAATTATACACCCAAACAAAGTGCAACTGTAATGGTTTAAAATGATGCATAAACGATTGGTTTGAAAACTGTCAAAGTTATTTGCAACCATATCGGAACCTCAAATCACAGCGTTTTTAAACATATAACAACAATTCTACCGATCCTTCAAATTGACAATTTTTTAGACGAACACATTATGCCACAAAAGATATACCAAATTAAAGTGCAATCATAATGCTTTAAAATGATGCACAAATGACTGTCATAGCATGAAAACTGTCAAAGTTATTCACAACCATATCGGAACTTCAAATTACCACCTTTTTAAACCGGGGAAAATAATTCTACCGATCTATCCAATTGGCCATTTTCTAAAAATATATTATGCAATAAATTATATACCAAAACAACCGGCAACTATAATGCAATAAAAAGATATATAAACGACTGCAATAACATGACAACTATAAAAGATATTTGCAACCATATCGCAGCCTTAAATTGCCGCATTTCTAAATATGTACCAATAAATATACCGGTCTATCCTATTTTTGTAAAACTCATTATGCCATAAATTATACACCAAAACAAAGTTCAACTGTAATGCTTTAAAATGATTCATAAGTGATTGTCCTGGCATGAAAACTGTCAATGTTATTTGCAACCATATGGGAACCTCAAATCACAGCGTTTTTAAACATAGAACAACAATTCTACCGATCCTTCAAATTGACCATTTTTTAGACGAACACATTATGCCACAAATGATACACCAAATTAAAGTGCAATCATATGTAATGAACACACAGTGATTCGTTAAATATTTTAGGAAAAATATCATGTTTTGAATATATTGTCAACGGCAAAATATTTCCAAAAATAGTTAAAAGTGTAGGACTACGGGAGCCTTCTTATCCTAGCTTCAGTCGGGTGGGGGATGATTCATAAATGACTGTCATAGCGTGAAAACTGTCAATGTTATTTGCAGCCATATTGGAACCTCAAACTACCGATTCTACCCAATTAGCAATTTTCTAAAAATATATTATGCAACAAATTATATACCAAAACAAGTGGCAACTATAATGCAATAAAAAGATATATAAACGACTGCTATAACATGAAGACTATAAAAGATATTTGCAACCATATCGGAGCCTTAAATTACCGCATTCCAAACCTGTACCAATAAATATACCCGATCTATCCAATTTTTGTAAAATTCATTATGCCACAAATTGTACACCAAAACAAAGTGCAACTGTAATGCTTTAAAATGATGCATAAATGATTGTCCTGGCATAAAAAACTGTCAAAGTTATTTGCAACCATATCGAACCTCAAATCACAGCGTTTTTAAAACATACAACAACAATTCTACCGGTCCTTCAAATTGACCATTTTTTAGACGAACACATGCCACAAATGATATACCCAATTAAAGTGCAATCAAATGCTTTAAAAATGATGCATAAATGACTGTCATAGCATGAAAACTGTCAAAGTATATTCACAACCATATCGGAACCTCAAACTACCGAGCCTTCTTAAACCTGGGAAAATAATTCTACCGATCTATCCAATTGGCTATTTTCTTTAAAATACATTATGCAATAAATTATATACCAAAAACAGATAGCAATTTTAATACTTTAAAATGGTGCATAAACGACTGTCCTAGCACGAAAACTGCCAAAGTTAATTGCAACCATATCGGAACCTCAGATTACTGCGTTTATTATACATAGAACAATAATTATACCGATCTATCAAATTGAATAATTTCTAAAAATACACATTATGCTACAAATGAAAATACCATATTGAAGTGCAATCATAATGCTTTAAAATGATTCATAAATGACTGCCATAGCGTGAAAACTGTCAATGTTATTTGCAGCCATATCGGAACCTCAAACTACCGCGTTTTGAAAGCTGTGAAAATAATTCTACGCGATCTATTCCAATTTGCCATTTTCTGAAAAAATATTATGCAATAAATTATATACCAAAACAAATGGCAACTATAATGCAATAAAAAGATATATAACCGACTGCAATAACATGAAAACTGTAAATGATATAATGCAATAAAAAAAGATATAAAAACGACTGCAATAACATGAAAACTGTATATATGTAGCATGTAAACTATGACGATTTGAATAACTTTTCTGTTTAAGGGTTTTTAATGGCTTCAGCATGCATTTTTCTCCAGCTTCTTGCTCGTCGGCTAATGGGGGAATTCGTTGCCATTCTTTATCCTGTCTAGCTACAGTAATCATTTTAATTTAGCATGCTGTATGTTCAGAGAATAGGAGTAGATGGATAGGACAGAAAAGGAAACAAGAACAACGACTTATAGGATTCTGAAAAGTTTACCTTTAGCGTCATAGATATTATTACGCAATAAGCCCTCCCAACCATGACCATTAACCAATTCATCCTAAATTTTGATATTATGATCCCATTTCTAACAATATACCTAGATAGAAACTTGGAAATCAAAACAAACAGTATATAGAGTTTCATTTCATGCAAAATTTATTCCAAAAGAAAGCGATATTTATATATTTCATAATACCTATAGGATATTCTCCGAAAATTAGCCTAATTTTATCTGTGATATATAATAACATAAAAATTTATACATAATTGTTAAAATTTTGAAAAAAAAAAATTAATTAAGACTATAAGCAGAATTTTAATTCTAGAACTCTTTTAACATTAAAAGAAAATTAACGATAGAAGAAAAATTTAAATGGTAACAAAAAAATATAAAATTTAAACTATTTTAAAACAAATTGCCTTAAGTTTTTTTCTTAATTTTGAAGTAGTCTAAGTAATTAAATTCAAATTTGAGTAATTTTTAAATGTAATCTAAATTATGTAACAATATAACAAAAAATTTAAAATCAAATGGTAATTTGCATGCTATATAAAAAAATAAAAAACAAAAAAATTAAGGGTCTAACTGGGACTCGAACCCGGATTACCGATTTTATCAGAGTGTAAATTATGATGCAAACAAAATTATTTGTTTAAATAATATATTATAACGATACTGTTGTGATAAAAATGTGATAAAAAACCGAGAATTATTCATTTAAATGCATATTATTTTCGTTTAGACAAAAGTATTGTTTTGTTTACTCTAAATTAATTGCAAACCAATTAAATAAACAAAGTTAGTTTTATCTATTTGTTAAGAAAAAAAAAACAACACAAAACTTTTAAAGTTTTCACCACAATTTGGTGAATAGCCAATTAACGGTATACATCTTATAAAGTTCATTGAACTTTACAAAACTCTATATTTCGTGTACCGTTATGGAATTTTTAAGTAATTATTTATAAAAATTAAATTTAATAACCAAATTTATCAATTTTGGCCAATGAATTTGGTATTATCTGAAAAGAATTTTTAAATTCCAATTCAAATTTTTAATAAAATTTTGGATACTTTAACTCAGATTCCATAAATTTATATCTGTCACTATTTATAATCAACATTCAATATAACGTTTTTCTTAACAGATATTATTAACAGTTCAATATATAATTCTGTTAATAACATTAGTGCATGTAATTAACATCGGTGACAAAATGTAATGAGCAGCATTACCTTTTAAGATAAAAGGCAATGTTAAGTGACAAACGTAAATTTATGCTATGTTTTATATTTCGTTAAATTTTTGTAAACAAAGGAAATTAGAAAATTAGAATATCAACTTACATTGGTGTCTGTGCTCCATCGATGAAAGTACTTTCACAGGAACTCTTTTTACCAGATTAGTAGAATGTAGGTATAGTATTGATGATAATGTATGTATTGATCAGTTTTTATTTGTATTTAGATGATAAATTTATATAGTTTCCTTAGTTTCATTATTCAAATTTTCTTTTCCTTTTATTCTTATCTTGTTGATTAATGTTTCAGTCCCACTATACACTCTCATCAAATGTTAAAATTGTTATTAATAAATGTAACATTATTTGTATAAACAAATGAAAATTTGTATACTGTATTTACTTATGTACGTATGTATATACATATATATTTTTTTTAATACTTTTAAACAATTTTAACCTTCCCTTTGAGTTTTGGTTTTCTTTTTATCCATTTGTTTTACACTTTGTTGTTATTTTATCACAACAATCGCGTTTCATAAATTCGTGAAGATTTTTTAATATATTTTCTTTTTAAATAATGATCAAAATGTACACTTTATTATAAAGAATATTTCAACGATTTCGATTTTAACCGAAAAAAATTTTATATTATTAACCAAATCACTGGTGGATCGAAAGTATAAGTAAGCTAATAAAAAATAAACATTGCAAATTCCATTTGTTACAATCAATTTTAAGCAATTTTACTGAAATTACTCTATGATAACTTTGTGATAACCAAAATTTAAGTTAACTTTTAGTGCTGTGATGATAATTTTAAAATTTAGAAGTTAAGGCAATCTTCTCTGTGATATTAGATTTACGGTAATTTCATCTGTGATATTAGATTTAAGGTAATTTTAATCTGTGATATTAGATTTTACCTATTCACTCAATTTTCGATGATTGACAATTTTGAAGGTTTCAAATATAAATTCTATAATTTTACTATAATTCTGATTTTTTTCCTTTGCGGTTTTAAATGAATTTGGGTTTAGTTAATTGTCACTTTCACTTAGCAATTGTATATATATATATTTTTTTTAGTTATGGTTGTGTAGATATTTTGGACAAGAGTCACAGTTCAGCGAGTGGTGAAGAAAATTAATATTGTTGGACGGGTTTTTAGATGGGTTTCCGTACCCACGGATAATTCCATACAATTGGTAATTGATGCAAAGCAATACCGACTCAGATGGTGTTGAGATTTCAATATAACCTCACTTCGCAATATGCCAATATGGGCCCTCTTATAAGTTTCGCTAAATAAATAAAGAATAAACATTCTGAAGCGAGGAAAAGTTATATCTATAAAAAACTTAAAACTCACATTTGAATAACAATTGCCAGCATTTCGGTCCAATTTAAACTACAAGGAATTCTTTTCCAAATATGACTTTCCTTTTTAGCCAGTTAATTATTATTAACTCCTGAATTTAAATGCCAATCAAAATCTAGTTAAAAATGTCGGCTTTATGCCACAATTTGTCTTTTATATATCAAGGTTTGGTAATGGAAAATTCACGTTATTACAATTACACATGCATAAAACCCCCATACATAAATGAAAAAAAAAAAAAAAAAAAAAAAAAAATATATATATATATATATATATATATATCTATATATCTATATATATATATATATATATATATATATATATATATACATATATATAATATATATATATAATTATATAAATATATATATATATATATATACTAATATATATATATATATATTATATATATATATATAATATATATATATATATATATATATATAATATAAATAAAATAAACTTCAACCAACTTCACACCAAATACCCGCACTGCATTACATTCGCTCAAATGCCTGACGAAATGCACTATGGGGCACAAATTAAAAAAAAAAATCGGATCTGATTCCTCCACTTAGCAAGTAAATATGAATTGTGTCTTTATAATCAAGGTTGGGTAATGGAAAATTCACGTTATTACAATTACACATGCATAAAACCGCCATACATAAATGAAAAAAAAAAAAAAAAAAAAAATATATATATTTATATATATATATATATATATATATATATATATATATATAATATATATATTATATATATATATACTATATATGATATATATATATATATAATATATATATATATATATATATATATAAATATAAATAAAATAAACTTCAACCAACTTCACCACCAAATACCCGCGCAGCATTACCATTCGCTCAAATGCCTGACGAAATGCACTATGGGGCACAAATTAAAAAAAAATCGGATCTGATTCCTCCACTTAGCAAGTAAATATGAATTGTCGAACTTGTAAATATTATACAATTGTGAATATTATTAAGTAAACAATTCTTAACTGTAACAATGTAATTAGATTAGGATATACCAAGATGCATAAAGAAATAACTTTCAAAAAAAAAATTAAAATTTGCTAAATTTATTTAACTCAATCAATCGTTTTCGTAGTAGAAATTTTAAAATAATATTTAGTATTTGATTTACGATTCATTTTATCCAAAAACAATTTTTTTCTTTAACTCCATTTTTTTCAATTTCCAATTTATATGATTTTTCTAAATCTTTTGGAATTTTAAGTGTCAAAATAAATCTTAGGAAAAATGATAGAATTTCATCAAAAATTGGTTTTAAAATGTTGGCGCTACATGTACCCTACAACTTCCCCCAGCCAAAATCAGATTTGGGGTTGCCACAAAGCTGATACTACATGTAGCGAAAAATACAAATGACTTGATTTTACTGGCGAATGTCTTTTGCGTGATAAATTCCTACTGAACGACCACTCAGATCCTCTAGTTCATAATAGCAAGATCCCTTTTTATACCCACCATCAAAAAAGATGGGGGTATATTGTTTTTGTCATTCCGTTTGTAACACATTGAAATATTCGTCTAAGACCCATAAAAGTATATATATTCTGGGTCCTTATTAGATTCTAAGACGATCTAGCCATGTCCGTCCGTCTGTCCGTCTGTCTGTCTGTTGAAAACACGATAGAGTCCAAACGGAAGTAGCTAGCAAGCTGAAATTTTGCACAGATACTTATAGTTGATCCAGTTTGTTTGGTATTGAAAATGGGCAATATCGGTCCACGATTTCGCCTAGCCCCCATATAAGGCCTCCTTTAGAAAATGACTTTATCGCCAATAACTGGCTAAGAGAAGCATCAATAGCAGTGAAATTCGACACAAACATGTTTTATAGGGACATAAATCTGTTCATAGAATTTCATAAGGATCGGTCCATAATTGACCCTACCCCCCATACAAAGTACCCTTCAGAAATTGACTTTGTCGCTCATAACTGGCTAAGAGAAGCATCAATAGCGGTGAAATTCGGCACAAACATGTTTTATGGTCTCATAAATCTCTTTGTAGAATTTTATAAGGATAATTGACCCTATACATAATTGACCCTATCCCACCTATAAGGTCCCTTTCAGAAAACGACTTTAATGCTCATATCTACCTTAAGAAGCATATATATAACAATAATATTCGACATATAAAAGTTTTATGGGAACTAAAATCATTTTCTTAAATGAGTCCATTATTATATGATGAGTCCATTATTATGTAACCCCCTAATAATGTGCCCTTTAGACAACGAATTCAACGCTCATTACTACAAAATTCTACATACACAAGTTTCGTGCGAGCCAAAATCTCCCTATCAAATTTTATAAGGATCGATCCTTATTGAAAGTAAGAATATCGGTTCACGTTTTCTCCTATCCCTATTAAAATGCCCCCTTCAGAAAATAACTTTATCGCTAAGAGATGTATGCTCATATCTGCTCATAACATATCTGCTCATAACATATATATAAAGCAATAAAATTCGACATAAAAAAGTTTTATAGGAAACAAAATCATTTTCATAAATTTAACGAAAATGGATTTATAATTGACCTTACCAAGGTCCCCTTCTGAAAATGACTTTAAGACATATTACTGACCCAAAAATGTATGTACATCAGTAAAATTCTACATAAACATGAATGATTTGATGGTGGGTATATAAGATTCGGCATGGCCGAATATAACATTCTTACTTGTTCCTTCTCACTCTAGCCTTTACAAATTGTGGAGCTAATTTGGCATTGAAACCCTTCTCAAAGTTGCTTTGTCGGAAGTTTCTTCTAAAGACTTCTTGGCCAGTAACAAAATTTACTTCTCTAGATCTCAAATTATAGGCTCTTTCATTCCGATCACGTTGTTTGTTCATACATTTGGCAGCTCTTTCTCTTACTATATTAAATGAATCATCACGACTAAATTTCACAGATCTATCATCAATCATGGTTAAGTTTTTTAACAACTGATATGTATTACCGTTAGTAATCATATGTTGTCCGAATGTCATGTAATAGGGTGAAGTACCAAACAAACAAATGCTGCTCAGATACTCATCCCAGTTACTCTGGTCGTGTTTAATATATGCCCTAATAGCTGATAAAACTGAACGATTAACACGTTCAGAAGCATTAGCCTGAGGCGAATATACAGCAGTAAACACATGTTTGATGCCATAGTTCTGTATCAATTCAGCAAACTTTTTCGATTTAAATTGAGCCCCATTATCCGAAACTATTGTCTCTGGCGTGCCGAATGTATGAAACAACTCTTCCTCCATATATTTGATTATAACATCGGCCGTAAATTTCTTTACTGGTTTCAAAAAACAAAACTTTGAGAAATGATCAACCACTATAAAAATTCCTATATTCCCTGATTTAGAACGCGGATATGGTCCTAAGAAGTCAATATAAAGCTTCTGGAAAAACCGAAATGTTTCGCTTGTCTTACCCAGCGGTGGTCTCATCACGAAATTTGGGTGTTTTGTACCCTTACATACCTCGCACGAATTCACATAGTTTTTCACGTCATTAACCAGGTTTGGCCAAAAGTAAAAACGTCGAATGCGCTCTAACATCTTGTTAATACCATTATGTGCTGACAGATGACTATCATGAGCCTTTTGAAGAACGTCTCCTACTAACTCTTTGGGAACCCAAAGCTTCCAGGCGAGATCGTCCTGCACTTGTTCACCTGAACAGTGCCCTGTTCGTCGGTACAAGTATCCGTCCATAATCCTAAGGTCAGGTGTCTTATCTATATTCTTCCTAATTCAGTCTAATAATTCGTTATAGTCCGTACCTTTAAAATAACTCGAATTTAAATCAATAAAAACTCCAGAATCATCTATCACGGCCAATTGCATTCCCACTACTTCTGACAAATCTTCGGTATTGGTACGCGAAAGTGCATCCGGAACCACATTTTGACATCCCTTCCGGTGTTCTATTTAAAAGTGAAACCCTGAAGTTTCAAAGCCCATCTTGCCAACCGTGAACTAAGGTCTGTTTGGGACATGAGCCACTTTAGTGATGCATGATCTGTAATCACTGTGAACTCATGTCCTTCCACATATGCCCGAAATTTTTTAATACTTAGCATTGCTGCTAAGCACTCCTGTTCGGTCACTGAATAGTTACGTTGGGCTTGGTTGAGTTTCTTTGACATGAAGGCAATAGGAAACTCTTCACCCTCCGCAGTTTTCTGGACCAGTACACTTCCTATTCCAGTGTTACTTGCATCACAATGTATGTAAAAAGGCTTTGTGAAGTCTGGACTATTTAACACTGGGGCCTGTGGTCAAGATGGTTTTCAAATCTTCAAAGGCTTTCTGAGCTTCATCATCCCAAGAGAATTTCCGATTAGTTTTTAGTAAATTTGTCAAGGGAGCGGTTACGGAAGCGTAGTTTCGGATGAACTTCCGGTACCAACCGGACATACCTAAAAATCTTCGTATCTGCTTTACAGATTTTGGTACTGGGAAGTCTACAATTGCCGAAACTTTCTCCGGATCTGTCCTGATAACACCATTGCCAACTAAGTGGCCAAGATAGCGGACCTCTGTCACACAGAATTTGGATTTTTCCACATTAATAGTCAGTCCTGCTGCTCGAATGTGATGAGCAACCTCTCGCAACACGTGCAAATGCCTCTCGAATGTGTCAGACACAATGAGCAAATCGTCCAGATAAACGAACACTTCTGCTCTCAATGCTGCTGGCACCACTTTGTCCATTAACCTTGACATGGTTTGGGGCGCATTACAAAGGCCAAAAGGCATGACCTTGTAATAGTACAAAGGGCGACCAGGAACAGAGAATGCCGTTTTATCTTTCGACGATTTGTCGAGAGGTATTTGCCAGAAGGCATCCTTCAAGTCAAGACTCATGATATACTCTGCCTTAGGTAAACGCGACAAAATACCATCAATCATTGGTAGGGGATACGCGTCTTTGACTGTTAACGAATTAACTTTTCAACTATCGAGACACAAACGTATTTTACCCGATTTACGTACGAGTACGATAGGTGAGGACCAAGGGCTTTCAGATTCCCCCAAGAATGTCAGAAGAGAAAAAATGCCCCTCGTATCCGGTCCGGGGCTTGATAATATCCGGAGACCCTATTCCCACAGCGGCGACACCGGGCTGTGGTGAATCGAATGTGACTGGCGTCCGGACTAGTCAGGTGGTAGCACCAGGCTTGACTACTTTGCGAGTGTCTGGAGTAACAACAACAACAACCGCAAGTAGCCGGCCCAAGCTGGCTGCTTTTAAACCAAAACCGCCCACTAAGCCTTCGGGTGTGGGTAAAGGTCCCAGCGGTGAGGTATCTCTGCCGGTCGTGGCGAGTACCTCTGCAGCCGCAAAAGCAGCCCTTGCTGATTCAAAGTCAGCTCAATCCTTGACTTCGGGTGACAACAAGGTCTCCCAAGTGCCCTGTGCGAATGTGGAATCGTCGACCCTAATGTCGGATTCCTCTGCCGCACCTCCCCCTACAAAGTCAGCTCAATCCTTGACTTCGGGTGACAACAAGGTCTCCCAAGTGCCCTGTGCGAATGTGGAATTGTCGAACCTGATGTCGGATTCCTCTGCCGCACCTCCCCCTACATTGGAAAAGTCGTCGAACTCGTTGTCGGGCTCTTCCAATGTATCCCTAGAGTCTTCCCCCAGGCACAAAACACCTTCCAGAAGGGCTTTTGTTCATCGGCGGGCCGCCGAGCTCATCGTTGAGCGTCATGGCGCCAAACCCAGCGATGCTTTAACGAGTGACGAGAAATCGTCCTCGATTGGGCGAAAAGCCTCCTGGCTAGGCTAAAGGGCTCCAATCCTCCAGCCGAGGCGCCTAAACGGCAACGATCCGAGGAGGAGACCCTTATTTCTATGCCGAACGACCAGCCGACTAAACGTCAAAAACAGGCGCAAACCATTGTCATCAATAGGCCTTTCAGTGAAGTTGCTAGAAACACACTGATAAGGGCTATTGTTGAAATTCCTCGCAGACCGAGATCAATTGCCACTATCCCAACTGAGCCACATGACCCGGCGGAAATTCTGGCGTTCCTACAAAGCGGAAATCCTCATCTACCTACCCATGACTGGAAGGTGGTGAAGGTTTCCGCCCCGATGGGAAATGTTAGAAAGGCGAATGTGGTCCTTAATAAGGAAACGTTGGCGCCATTGCGTGAATGCGGAGGTAAGGTTTACTATGGCTTTGATATTATCTCCCTTCGCATTTACCGCAGTGACGCCAAACGCAGCGCCGTCGCCTCTGGTTCAAAACTGGAGGCTCCGCCCAAAGAGGATAATGGAAAGGCCGACGATCCCGCTGGTTCTGAGAACCAAGAAGACTCCCAGTCTACCACAGGTATGATGGGTGAGCTTCTTGGCAATCTGAAGTTAGCGGAGGATGGAGACAGTACGCAGGATTCCGATCCTGAGGACGTCAACGTCACTGTCGTGTACGATCCTGATCTTGGAGATGGTGAAGGTAACCCAGATTAACCTTTACCACTCCAAAGCAGCATCAGCTGCTTTGCTCCTCCGGTTGGCTGAGAGAGGGGAGGAGCTCATCTTGGTCCAAGAACCGTGGACCCACCACGGCAAAATCCTTGGAC
>NC_060954.1:26303074-26304822 GCF_022045245.1 Lucilia cuprina
AAAAAAAACGGAACTGAATGAATTATTTTACAGTGTTCAGAAAATCAGTATCCTGAACGTAATTCCTAAGAATCTTTCAATCAGTTTTTGTTAAGAATGTTATTTCCGGAATAACGTCACTTCCAAGATACTGACAGTGGCAAAGAAAGTGCTCCAGAGTTTCACTGTCCTCTTAACATGCTCTACATTCGTCTGAAGCCGCACGTCTAATTTTGCTCGTAATCTCGTGTGTCCACTCAGAATACGTACTATCATACTAACTTCAGTCTAGCTCATCTGGAGGAGATTTTTCGTCTTGCTGTCATCAGTATCACCCTATAGGATTTTCGTGGTTCTACCCACTGTTTCGTTATTCCAAGAAGTCTTATGGGATTCTCTAACCCATATTTTTAGTTCTGCTTTTGTTGCGTCGAATGGTTTTGCGTTTGTCAGGTTAACTGCCTTTCCTCCTTTAAAGCTTCCCTTTAAAGCTATTACATTCGCTCTTTCGTTACCGACTACTCCCGAGTGGGTTGGTACCCATATGATGTGAACCTTACCTTTGGGAGAGTATTCAGTTAAAACTTTCTTACAATCCAATACGGTCTTAGACTCATGTCCCCAATCTTAAGCTGTTATCCCCAAAAAAATCCCCATTTTTAAATTAAAATACAAATATTAATATTAAATTTTTGTTAAATTTTTTGCAGACATTCCATGAAAGTTTCTATAAGAAATAAATATATTCATTATGTATTTGAGATCCACGTTTAAAGGACTA
This sequence comes from Lucilia cuprina, assembly GCF_022045245.1. Taxonomy (NCBI): domain Eukaryota; kingdom Metazoa; phylum Arthropoda; class Insecta; order Diptera; family Calliphoridae; genus Lucilia; species Lucilia cuprina. Next base: position 26,303,835 of record NC_060954.1, read on the forward strand.
AAACAGGATAAAGGGTTCCATGAATACAGAATTTACATTTTATAAAAGCTTATTCCGATATTTAAATATTGGATCTTGGGAAAGGATTTTGCAATCACGACATCCACAGGGCAATTCGGCATTAGTTCTTCGAAAAGGATCGGTTGGCGGATTATAGTCCATTTTGGAAAGACCTGGATTCTCCAATCTTGGGAAGCTTAAAAGGATTTTGCAACAACGATATCCAGAGGGCAATTCGGCATTAGTTCTTCGAACAGGATCTGTTGGTGGATTATCGGCCATTTTGGAAAGACCTGGATTCTCCAAGTGACACTTTTGCATTTTTTATTTCTGTAGCAATTTCTTTGTTAACAAAAAAACACATATAACAAGAAAATAAAGTTTAATGAAAACCCTTAAATTGCAGTGTTAAACTAAGGTTATAAACAAAGTGCGTGAATATGATAATATGTGAGAATTTACAATATTATATCAAAGGCAGAGTAGGTAAAAATATCGCTCGCGATCGCTTTTTTTATTAATAACGCTCGTTTTAAAATTAAAATCGCGAGTTTTATTTTTTAAACACGCGAGCACAATTTTAATTCGAGTTTTTTGTTTTTGTATTCTCTTCGTAAGCGATATTTACACGATTTTGTTTTTTCAACTCGCTTGCGAGAGAGTGGAAAACGAGTTGAATTCGATTTAAATTCGAGCGGAAAATCAGCAAATGTGTGTTTGCAAGAAAAAGTTATGATGGCAATAAAAATAATACTAGCAAATAATTATGTGTGGTTATGTGGTCGTAGATTTTATGACGGTCACAAAAAATGAATTCTAAGTGTTAAAAAGAAAATCTTCACATTTTTATGTAAATTTGTATATTTTTTCATATATACAGTGAATCAGCTAAGTTTTTTGGCTTTTTTAAGAGAATTTAGATTTTTGTTCATAAATAAAATTGGAAAAACATGTAAAAAGTAAGTTTATGTTTTCCAATTAAAAATGG
>NC_060954.1:26304922-26312775 GCF_022045245.1 Lucilia cuprina
TTTTAAATGGAATGACTTCGACAAAGCAATACATTACTTCGATATATTCTATATTTTTCCATTCATTTAAAACAAAACAGTATTTAATAACATTGCAAAAAAACATCTTATAGGTACCCTATTAGATATTTTTGTGAAATATTTTATTTTGTCATGAAAATATCAGTATCAAAGCTATAAAAATAAAAAATCTCTATTTTCCTAGAAATTGTTTGTAAAATCTTTGAAAAATCTAAAATTGTCGAATTATTAAGTAATTGGTTGATAAAATTAAAAAATAGCTACACGTTGCTTAATTTGTAGTAAAAAAAAACTAAATTTTAAATATATTAAATTTTTCGAATTTCTATCACGTAAATATAAACAATATCAAAATTAAAAAATGTGTGGATAATATATGAAAAACGATTTAAAAAACATTCAGAATCATACAGCTGATAGTGAAACCAATGAATTCATATATCTTTAAATTAATTAACCTTAAAACTAATTATATTTTAGTTTTATAAAATATTTTCTCATACTCTCAAAACTAGACATATTTTGTAATTCGTTTGAAATGTGGATACTAATATATTTAAATTAATGTTTTAAGATATGTTATATATTTCAATTAATTTCAATGGAGATTTTTTAAAATTCACAGATTTCAGTAAAAGTTAAAGAAATTATTTACTTTTCTATGTTATTTTAATTGACATTTTTGAGAAAACACTTCCTATAATGAAGTCATAATATCTCAAAAATATGGAAACATTTTAAATTGATTTTAAAAACTACTTATTCTATATAAATTCATTAAGAATGTATTAACTACATTATGAATCTCACAGCGCTGTTTATTTAGCTGTATTTTCAACTGTAAAAGTAAAAAAGTATTAAAATATCACAAAAACTCTAGAATTGTACAGTTGTAATTACACTCCAATGTTTTTGTGAAATCGTTTTTGAAGCAAATTGCACAAATATATATTGTTTTCGATGGTTTTTAAGAAATACTAAATTTAACAATTTTCTAATTTGTAAAGATTTAAATTAAAACAACGATGTCTTTCTGAAAAGTCCTAATAAAATTGTAAACAAAAAAACTAAATCGGAGATTTCACAAAACTTTCTAAAAAGACAAGAATGAGTAGCTAAAATTCTTCTCTAGAAAATGTTTTGAATTTTTTTAATTTTTTTTATTTACACGACAAAATCAAATATTTCACAAAACATTATAAAAAATGCAATTTCGAAAAATTTTAAATAAATATATCTTAAAACTAGACATTTTTTGGAATTCGTTTTGAAATGCGGATAATGTATGAAAATAGATTGAATTGTAAATTCACAGATTTCAGTAAAATTGTATATATATTTTGCAATTCGTTTTGAAATATTGATATTATAAAATTTAAATTAATGGTTTATAATTTTTCCTATATTTCAATTAATTTTGATAGTGTTGTTTAAAATTCACTTTTCTATAGTTGTTAAATTAAAGGTTTTGATAAAAAACATTCTATAGTGAAATTTCTCAAAAATATAGAATGGTCAATGTAATTTATTCATTTATCGAATGCATTGTACAGTTTAAACTTCAGAGTATAGTATACGATTTCCCAAAATTAAGTAATTTGTTGATAAAATTAGCAAATAACGTTACAAATAATTGCAATTCAATGTTTTTTAAATCGTTTTTCATATATTATCCACACATTTTTTAATTTTGATATTGTTTATATTTACGTGATAAAATCAAATATTTCGAAAGAAAACATTTTCTAACAAGGTACCTGATATTGTATAGTTTTTTTTTTTTGTAAATTCTAAAATTGTTAAATACATATATCTCAAAACTAGACATATTTTGATATTTGTTTTGAAATATTAAATTTCAATTATAAAAATAAATAATATTTTGTATAAAAAAGTAGCAAAACTTTAGAATAAGTCAAACAAATAAGTAATGATATTAACAGTAGGTGGCATAACTGAAAAAAATAAACAATTCCACGTGAACATTTGCAAAATTCACTACACATTTGTGGTGTTTGATATTGTCATAAAAATATAAAAAAATACTTTACACTTTATCATGCATGTGAACGTCTTCATTTAACTTATTATTCCATTTAAAATCATTAAGAAAGTATTCACTACAGTATGTATTTGTATATGACACATCAAAGATTTCACAAACATACAGCTGATAGTGAAACCAATGAATTTATATATCTGTAAATTAATTTACCTTAAAATTAAATATATATTAGTTTTATAAAATATTTTTATCATACTGGTTGACCTTACTAGTAATAATGGATTAAATAATTGAACAAAATGGTTATTTAATAGAGCTTAGATTTAACAAATTCGAAAAAATTAAAATTCTTTATCTCAAAATGTGTGAAATGTGTATACTAATATATTTAAATGAATTTCAATGGAGATTTTTTAAAATTCACAGATTTCAGTAAAATTATAGGAAAAGTTAAAGAAATTATTTTATTTACTTTTCTATATTATTTTAATTAACATTTTTGAGAAAACACTTCCTATAATGAAGTAATAATTTCTCAAAAATGTGGAAAAATTTTAAATTGATTTTAAGAATACATTCATTCTTTTTTCAAACATATCATGCATGTAAACGATTTCATATAACTACTTATTATATATAAATTCATTAAGAACGTATTCACTACGTTATCAATCTCACAACGCTGTTTATTTAGCTGTATTTTCAACCGTAAAAGTAAAAAAAGTATTAAATTATCACAAAAACTCTATCATTGTACACCACAATGTTTTTGTGAAATCGTTTTTGAAGCAAATTGCACAAATATATGTTGTTTACTATGGTTTTTAAGAAATACTAAATTTAACAATTTTCTAATTTGTAAAGATTCAAATTAAAACAACGACGTCTTTCTTAAAAGTCCCTAATAAATTTGAAAACAAAAAAAGCTAAATAGGAGATTTCACGAAACTTTCTAAAAATACAAGAATGAGTAGCTAAAATTATTCTCTAGAAAATGTTTTGATTTTTTTTATTTACATGATAAAATCAAATGTTGCACAAAACATTATAAAAAATGCTATTTCGAAAAATTTTAAATGAATATACCTTCAAACTAGACATATTTTGGATTTCGTTTTGAAATATGGATAATGTATGAAAATCGATTTAAAAACATTAAATTTAATTATTGTAATTGTAAATTCACAGATTTCAGTAAAATTCTAGAAAACACTTCCTATAATAAAATTTTAAATATATTCCAAAACTAGACATATTTTGCGATTCGTTTTGAAATATGGATAATATAATATTTAAATTAATGTTTTTAAGATATTATCTATATTTCAATTAATTTTAATAGTGTCGTTTTAAAATTCACAGATTTCAGTTAAATTCTAGAAATCGTTGTTTAATTAAAGGTTTTAACATTCTATAGTGAAATTTCTCAATAATATGGAATGGCCGATGTAATTTATTCATTTATCGAATGTATTGCATTTACCACAGTATAACCAGATATGTCAGAAAAATGAAAGAATGAAAAAATATCACACATACGCACACCAATGTGAAAAAATATCAACCATACACTACCTTTTTTAACATGTGTTCAAAAATAAATAAATACACAAAAAATTTGTTGAAAAAAATTCACAATTTTTTATTTTGTTCTTTTATTTTTTTATTGTTCCTTGTGGAAAAATGGTAAGTAATATCTGTAAATAAAGAAAAATACATTTTAATGCGTTTTATTCTAAATAACATTAATTCCTTGTTTTTTATTTTTTTTTTCAAGAAAAAAATTTGTTTGATAAATATATGGAAAATTTCTGATTTTTAGATACTGACCTGAAACTAACGGAATAATTGGACCAAATCTCTCCTGGATCAGCCGTAAGTATCCTCAAGTGCCTGAAAATAGAAGAAAAAACAAAAAAATCATTATTAACCAAGTTTCTCTGTTTTCGTTTAAGGGTGCACTTTTCATCAACATTGACGGATTTTGTCAAGGCTACTGACCTGAAGCTAATGGACGAATTGGACCAACTCTTTACGAAATCAGCGGTAAGTATCCTCAAGTGCCTGAAAATGCTACTGACCTGAAGCTAATGGACGAATTGGACCAAATCTTTCCGAGATCAGCGGTAAGTATCCTCAAGTGCCTGAAAAAAGAATGAAAAACAAAAATCATTATTAACAAAGTTTTTCTGTTTTCGTTTAAGGGTACACTATTGACAAAAATTTACAAATTTTGTCAAGGCTACTGTAATGAAGCTAATTGGACCAAATTATGCACGGAATACACTGAAATAGAAGCTAAAAATATTTTTAAATTTATAATTTTCAAATATGTTACAAAGTTTTATTTAATAAACTTACAATTACTGTAATAATTACTAGTTTTTATTTTGTTGTATGATTTTTTGCAATAAAGGAATCAATAGACTGATCAATCTATTTAATAGACTAGTGAATAGACAAATCAACAGACTATTCAATCGACTAATCAATAGACTAGTCTTTAACGTAATCCATACACTAATTTATAGGCCAATTCTTGTGTTTGTAAATGTTAGTGTTTTTGTGTAATAATTTTTTATAGCCACCGGCTACGACCAACGACTTTATAGCCGGCCGGCAATAAAAGAAGAATACACTAAACACTCTTACAAAGCACACTTGCACAATATTCGAATTGTTAAATATATTAACCAATTGGAATTAAAGTCGAAAACGCAAATTTTCAGTTTACATTTTGGACATAAATTTTTCCCATTGAAATTGTAAAATGAAAATTTACGTTCCGTCTTTACTGGACACTTAAAAATTCAAACTCTTACCTTGTCGAATCCTTCGGAAAGCTATGAAGATTCTCCCCTCCTAGACAATCCTTAACACATTTGCAACTCCTGAAAAATAAAGAAAACTTTAAGAAATAAATTTAAAAATTTCCAAATTATACTTACATGTTGTTGTTTTTTGTTTTGTTTTTTCTGCGGCCAATAATAAATCCCCAAACATCAACTACCACTCCTAAATGACACAACAGAAATTAGGAATTTGCGCCAAAATCGCAATTTGGAAGCCCAAATTGATACCAATTTTGGCGCAAAAAGAACATTTTACTCATTTTTTCACAAATTTGTTTGAAAAAAAATTACATTCTAATGTAAACAAACAATTTTTTATTTAACCCTCATAAAAAAGAAGATAGCTATACATTAACATTTGCTGTCTTCTTTTTATTTCAGGGTTAAATGAGTGATGCCACTTTGACGGCTTTTAGTACATATTTTCGCCGCTTGGTGGCCGTGTCGCCTCTGTGTAGTACTTACTTTAGAGTATAGTATACGATTTCCAAAAAAATCTCTAAAATAAGTACAAAAATTAAGTAATTTGTTGATAAAATTATAAAATAACGTTACAAATAATTACAATTCAATGTTTTTTAAATCGTTTTCTATACATTATCCACAATTTTTTTAATTTTTACATGAATATACTTAAATAAATAGTTTAGATAAACAATTAGCAAAACTCTAGAATAAGTCCAACAAATAAGTAATTATATTAAAAGTAGGTAGCATAACTGAAAAATTCCATGTGAAAATTTGCAAAATTCAGTATTTATGGTGTTAGATATTGTCATAAAAATATCAAAAATTTCTTTACACTTTATCATACATGTGAACAACTTATTTAACTTATTATTCTATATAAAATCATTAAGAAAGTATTCACTACATTATTAAATATATCTATACGTTACAAATAATTGCAATTCAATATTTTTTAAATTAAAAAAATGTGGATAATGTATGAATATCCACATTTTTTTTTTATTTTGACATTGTTGATATTTACATGATAAAATCAAATATTTCGAAATAAAAAAATTTCTAATAATGTAGGTACATATTGTATAGTTTTTTTTGCAAATTCGAAAATTTTTAAATAAATATTTGTTTTGAAACATTAAATTGCAATTATTAGTAATTAATTAAATAAAATAACGCATTTTTTGGGAAATTCATTGATTTTACTATCAGTTATGTTTATGAAATCTTTGATTTGAAGTAGACACATGCATAATGTAATATATTCAAATGAATATACTTAAATAAATAATATTTTGTATAAAAAAGTAGCAAAACTCTAGAATAAGTAAAACAAATAAGTGAAGATATTAACAGTAGGTAGCATAACTGAAACAAATTCCACGTGAACATTTGCAAAATTCACTACAAACTTATGGTGTTTGATATTGCATAAAAATGTCAAAAATTACTATCATGCATGTAAACGTCTTCATTTAACTTATTATTCTATATAAAATCAGTAAGAAAGTATTCACTACATTATGTATTTGTATATTACAAATCAAAGATTTTACAAACATACAGCTGATAGTAAAACCAATGAATTCGTATATCTGTAAATTAATTTACCATAAAATTAAATATATATTACTTTTATAAAATATTTTATCATACTGGTTGACCATACTAGTAATAATGGATTAAATAATTGAACAAAATGGTTATTTTAATATAAATTTGAATTTCTAGAAATTCGAAAAATTTAAAATTCTTTATCTCAAAACTAGACATATTTTGTAATTCGTTTGAAATGTGGATACTAATATATTTAAATTAATGTTTTTAATATATGTTATTTTTAAAAATTCATAGATTTCAGTAAAATTATAGGAAAAGTTAAAGAAATTATTTACTTTCTACATTATTTTAATTAACATTTTTGAGAAAACACTTCCTATAATGAAGTAACAATTTCTCAAAAATATGGAAAAATTTTAAATTGATTTTATGAATACATTCACTCTTTTTTTTTTCAAACATATCATGCATGTAAACGACTTCATATAACTACTTATTCTATATAAATTCATTAAGAAAGTATTCACTACATTATGAATCTCACAGCGCTGTTTATTTAGCTGTATTTCACAAAAATTCTAGAATTTTACACTACAATTTTTTTGTGAAATCGTTTTTGAAGCAAATTGCACAAATATATGTTGTTTTCTATAGTTTTTAAGAAATACTAAATTTAAAAATTTTCTAATTTGTAAAGATTCAAATTAAAATGACTTTCTGAAAAGTTCCTAATAAAAAAATCGGAGATTTTACAAAACTTTCTACAAAGACAAAAATTAATAGCTAAAATTCTTCTCTAGAAAAAGTTTTGAATTTTTTATTAATGTTTTTAAGATATTTTCAATTAATTTTAATAGTGTCGTAATTGTATTTATTCATTTATCGAATGCATTGTATTTACTATACAATATACTATATGCGGTTTCCAAAAAAACTCTAAAATAAGTACAAAAATTAAGTAATTTGTTGATAAAATTAGCAAATATATCTTCTATACGTTACAAATAATTGCAATTCTATTTTTTTAAATCATTTTCATACATTATCCACATATTTTTTTTAATTTTGATATTGTTGATATTTACATGATTAAATCAAATATTTCGAAATAAAAATTTTTTAACAATTTACGTGATATTGTATAGTTCTTTTGCAAATTCGAAATTTTTTTATCTTAAAACTAGACATATTTTGGAATTTGCTTTGAAACATTAAATTGCAATTATTAGTAACGTTTTTCTACTTATTCTAGAATAAGTAGTGAAAAATAAAATAACGCATTTGTTGGGAAATTCATTGATTTTGCTATAAGTTATGTTTATGAAATCTTTGATTTGAAATAGACACATGTATAATGTAATATATTCAAATAAATATACTTAAATAAATAATATTTTGTATATGTAATTTATTCATTTATCGAATGCATTGTATTTACTATACAGTTT